>NC_080671.1:85816619-86117139 GCF_030247195.1 Topomyia yanbarensis
CCGTCAGCTTTCTTCGCTTTCAGCCCTTTTGCCACTATAAGGAGCTCGTCGTTCGATTGTCACCAGTATTTCCAACGTCTGCATCAACGTACGATGTAAGCGGTTGTCTCGTGCTTCGAGAAAAGACCCTCCACGAAAATTTTCAGCTGGCGTCTTTGGACCCTTGATCTTAGCCATCACAATTATACTTCTCCGTACAGCTCCTTATAACAGGTTGACTCACTAAGCACTAACTCGCATTTAAAAGCTGCCCTGACCGCCCGGAATGTTACATAACACTGTTCTCAGACTGCCTCAGATCTCACTCTCTGAACGCGTCTTCTGGCTTTAAGGCAGGCAGCACGGAGGATGCTGAGCCTTTCGTTCCACCAATACGCCAAACGGCGGCAATTTGACAGTCCTCACCTTCCGCGTCACAATGCAATTCCCCGACCAATGGTGTAGCGGATCACCTGGTGGGCACTATTTGTGTACTGCTCCACGGTTAGTGCATCCAGCATCCGGTTGCACTGCACTGGAGCCCACCATGAGGGAACATAACAGCTTCATACGAATACGCGCTATGCACTATTATTATTTCCTGATTCTACATCATATTATCATGATTTTATCTGTTCCACAATATTCCGCCACGTCACTCGGTCAGTTGCTGCTTGTCTCCAACCTCTCAGGTGCCCGATACTCGCCAGGTTCTGCTCCACTTGGTCCAGCCACCGGGAACGCTGCGCTCCTTTCCGTTTTGTACCTGCCGGATTGCAGGTGAAAACCAACTTGGTGGGGTTGTTGTCCGGCATCCTCACAACATGCCCCGCCCACCGTACCCTTACAGCTTGACCTACTTTCCGGATATTTGGCTCACCATAGAGTCGCACAAGTTAGTGGTTCATCCTTCTCCTCCACACGCCATCCTCCTGCACACCACCGAAGATCGTTCTCAGCACCCTTCTTTCGAAGACTTCGAGTGCTTGCAGATCCTCCTCGAGCATTGTCCACGTTTCGTGCCCGTAGAGGACCACCGGTCTAATCAGTGTGTTGTACATGGCGCATTTCGTGCGGTGGTGAAGCTTCCTGAATCTCAAAGTTTTGTGGATCCAATAGTAAGCACGACTTCCAGCGATAATACGCCTTCTGATCTCCCGGCTGGTGTTATTGTCCGCAGTCACCAATGAGCCTAGATAGATGAACTCGTCAACCACCTCGAACTCGTCGCCGTCGATCGTAATACTACAGCCCAAGCGCCCCTTATCGCGATTGGTTCCGCCAGCCAGCATGTACTTTGTCTTAGACACATTTATCTTCAGTCCTACTCGTGCTGCTTCGCACTTCAGTCGGGTATACAGATCTGCTACCGTCTCCTTGTTTCTACCGATTATGTCCACGTCCGTCGTCAGCGAAGCACACGAACTGTCCGGACCTCGTGAAAATCGTGAACCCCGCTCTTCGCATCAGACGTGCGTGTTTCAAACGGACTCGAGAGGCCGCCCGAAATTTTGACACAACACCTTACACCATCAATCGTAGCCTTAATCAATCTTGTCAGCTTCTCAGGGAAGCCGTTCTCGTCCATCATTTTCCATAGCTCCACACGGTCCACCGTGTCATATACGGCTTTAAAGTCGATGAACAGGTGATGTGTCGGGACCTGGTATTCACGGCATTTTTGGAGGATTTGCCGTAAAGATTTGGTCGTTTGTTGATCTGCCGTTGATGAAACCGGCATGATAACTCCCGACAAATCCATTCACCAGCGGTGATAGGCGCCAGAACAGAATCTGAGATAGCACTTTGTAAGCGGCATTTGCCACTGTGATCGCTCTGTAGTTTTCACAGTCCAATTTGTCGCCTTTCTTGTATATCGGGGTGATGACCCCTTCCTTCCACTACTTCGGTAGCTGTTCCCTGTCCAAGATTCTTTCGATTATTCGGTGCATACATTCCGTCAGATTCTCCGGACCCACCTTGAAAAGTTCCGCTCCTAGACCATCCTTACCAGCTGCCTTGTTGTTCTTGAGCTGTTGAATAGCATCGTTAGCCTCATCCATAGTGGGCACCGGTACATCCCCGTCAGCTGCGACACTGACATAATCGTCCTCCTCGAACGCCCGATTGTCCGCCTGCGCACCATTCAGATGTTCATTGTAGTACTGCCTCCACCTTTCGACCACCTCACGTTCGTCCGTCAAGATGCCACCTACCTTGTCTCTACACATTTCGGCCCGCGGCACAAAACCGTTGCGAGAGTCATTCAGCTTCTTGAACAACGCCCGCGTTCCCTGAGAGCGATACAGTAGCTCCATCTCCTCTTTCTCAGACTCTTCCAGGCGGAACTTTTTGTCCTGAAAAAGACGAGTTTGCTGTTTTCGCTTCCGTCGATATGACTCCACGTTCTGACGAGTGACTTGAAGCAACATCGCTGCGCGTGCTACATTCTTCTCGCCTAATATCTCTTGGTACTTGCCATCGAACCAATCGTTTCGTCTCTCTTTGTTGCGGTGATCTCCAGGTGTATCGGTGCAGAAAGCGGTGCTGGAAGAAGGTTCTCCTTATGGCCATGTTCTTGGAGGTGGCGAAATCGATTAGTCTTAAGCCGTTCTCGTTCGTCTGCTGGTGGGCGCTGAACCTTCCAATTACCGGTCTGTATTCCACCTCCTGGCCAACCTGCGCATTAAGGTCGCCGATGACGATCTTGACAACATGTCTTGGGCAGTGATCGTATTCACGCTCCAGCTGCGCGTAGAATTCGTCCTTGTCATCATCGCTACTTCCGAGGTGGGGACTATGCATGTTAATTATGCTGACGTTGAAGAACCGGCCCTTGATCCTCAACCTGAACATTCTGTCACTGATCGGCCACCATCCGATCACACGCTTTTGCATCTCCCCACCACCATAAAAACTGTTCCCAGCTCGTGCGTATTGCCCCAGCTCTGGTAGATGGTATGGTTTCCGCGAAAGACCCGCACCGTAGACCCCTTCCAACAAACCTCCTGCAGCGCCACCATGTCGAACTTGCGGTCTTTCACTATGTCGGCAAGTATGCGAGTGCTCCCGATAAAGTTAAGCGACCTGCAGTTCCATGTCCCATGTTTCCAGTCTCTTGTCCGTTTCCGTTGCGTCCGTCTGTGCCAATGTTGTCCATCCGAAATTTCTTGTTGAACTTCCTGAGCATGCTATTTTTATGGGCGGCTATCTAGGCCTGCGCCAACCTTGCAGTAACGCTGAAGGATCACGGGAGGAGAGAGATTTGGTCTAAGCGCTTATTTAAAGGCGACACTGGCTCGTCTTGTCAGGGCTACTTTAGGGCATTTGGTATTTAGGCCTAGAACGTGTAGAGCCCAGTACCTCGTCCTACCACACCCGCAGTCAGCCCCCGCTACACCACCTATGACCCGCCTGGTTGCTTGCAGCTCAGCTTCCCACATAGCGTTCCTCCACCACCACGGGGCCCGGGCAATGCACCATCTCTTGGATAGGGAAACCGCCCATCACTTGAATTGCCGCCATCCCTGCACTATCCACCACCCAGTTACTGTTATCGGGAGGAACAAGATGCAGCTCTGCGTTAATTGCAACGTTGCACTTCGTTTCTGTTGTTAACTGCCACAGCAGTTGCTGTGCAATGTCACAATGACAGAGATTAAACTGAGTTTTCTCCATCATCATTGTCCTCCCTTCGCCTTTTTGTACTCTGGGCTTAAGAAGCCTCTCGTAATGTGGTCCTTTCCACTGTCCTTTGTGCAGAGCAAGCACTTCGGTTCCTTAGTGCAGTCTCTTGCAATGTGTACTTTCTCCCCACATGTTCTGCACAAATCAGATCTGTCCGGGCCTTTACAGTTTGTTGTCCGATGGCCGAAACCCAGGCACCTGAAATACTTCTCCATTTGTTTAGTGGCTCTACGGAACGTAACGAGCACACCGACCATCCGACATTGATCTTACCGGTCGACATAAGCTAGTTGGCTGCGACTGGCGATAAGCGTATCGCTGCTGTCTGTATGCCACTATACGTCTTCCTCAACCTGATTCGCATCTGCTCTTTCTTCAGGTTACATTGCCCCATTAGTGCGCTCCTCACTTCGTCTTCCGTTGTGATCTCATCCAGATTCCTGCACTTGATCACTGCGTCTTGAACTATTGCTCTCACATTCGCTTCTCCTGCCACGAGCTCCGATAGGCCGAGCTCTTGATCAATGGATCCTGATTCAGTTCGAACAGCATCTCGCCTTTCTGAGTGCGCCTGTTTCTTACTATGTTCTCTCCCAGCTCCTTCAGATTGGGATCCTCTGTCACCCTTTTGAAGATCGCAATATACGTAACGCCGTCGTTTGCTTTGTCGACTAGAGTGTCTCCCCTATAGCTCTCCTGGTGCAACCGAAGCTCTTCTTTCTTCTTTTCCTTTTTTTCAGCCTTTTTTGTTCTGTTTTTTTCCTCCTGTCTTCTACGGTTTCTACGGATCGCCATCCACTGTTCATTTTTTGCTGTCTTTCCTTCCTGGACTTCTTCGTTTCCTCCTCCTCTACTGGTGTCTCCCTTACTCTTTTCACAGAACGAAAATACCGGTCACCCTTCGGCGTCTCATAGGTTTTTGCTTTCGCTATTTCCGTGACCTTCAGCATCTTTTCGGCGTTGTCAGCTCTCTCCTGTAACGCCATCTGTTCGCATTCGGCTGCTGCTGAGGCGGATTTTATGCTAATCACTAGATCCCAGATCTGTTCGTACACGTTGTCCTTGCTTTTCACAAATTCGTAGAGATCTTCGATTTTTTGCCTCAATTTCGTCATTTTAGGCAACCCAGTGTGCTGGTCTTCTTGGGTAATGTTTGGTTTCGGCACCTGAAACTAGCCGTCCTATTTGCAATTATCGCTCATATGAGTAAATGCGTCCGGATAATTTGCTACTGCGACAATAAAAACTCACATTTTCACACGAAAAGTTATTGGCACTCACACAACTTCTCCGGACAAAAATACAACGTGTTATTTCTCCGGATAAATAAAACCGCTGGAGAATGAGCGAATGAGTTTATCACGGTATCCTTTTTGCGCTCGCTGCCTTGCTGTCGTTATTCCAAAACACGAAAAAACAAGTCTATCGTACTGCTTTGCCACTCTTCTTTGAAATTAAGTGTATATTTTGACGTTTCTATTGATTTTCACGAAATTAAAATTTTATCACCTTCTCCGGTGAGAAGGAAAAAATCAAATAAATTTTATCGGGAAAATTATTCTCACGCTATTTGTGGGGATGGAGAATTTTGCACCTCATCTTATCTTGGAAAAGTTGGACATCAGATAAGCTTCTTCTTGCGTGAGTGAGAGAGAATTACAATGCCTGATGTGAAGACGATGAAATCTATGGGAATTCGTAACTGTTATGCAATCTTATGATAAGCGCCATTTAGCACATTTCGGGAAAAACGATTTTTAAACTTTGAGATTGAATATCTTGAAACCTATAAATGGAAGAAACTATTCAGAGAAGACAAATAATACACATATATATATATATATATATATATATATATATATATATATATATATATATATATATATATATATATATATATATATATATATATATATATATATATATATATATATATATATATATATATATATATATATATATATATATATATATATATATATATATATATATATATATATATATATATATATATATATATATATATATATATATATATATATAATCAAAGGTTGTTCCTTAGACATATCTTAACATGATTTAACAGGTGAATATAGCTCTAATCGCAATAGAAATTTTTTTAACTGGATTTTTATATAGAATAGAAACCAAGAAAAAATACTACTAATTTTCCTTGGTTTCGATATACTTTTCTATATGAAAATCCAGTTAACAAATTTTATATTGCGATTAGAGCTTTGATGATATGTGGGCATGTAGGGCCTATTAAATCAGAGTATTAGTGAACTTCCTATGGAAACATTGCAAAAACACGATTTTTGATTGGAGACACCTATAAATCATGTCCAAATTAAGCCATTTTGGCAAAAGTTCTTAAATTCACACCTAGAACAAAAATTTGAGCTGACCCAGGTATATTTCAAAACTTTTTCAAAATGTGGAGAGGTCTAATATATATATATATATATATATATATATATATATATATATATATATATATATATATATATATATATATATATATATATATATATATATATATATATATATATATATATATATATATATATATATATATATATATATATATATATATATATATATATATATATATATATATATATATATATACAGGGTGTTTGGTTCATGGTTAAGAACCTCTCGGGGGTGATAGACTGTCATATTTGGAGTAAAAAATTGTTCTACAAATACCATCAAATCTCAACCGTTACAGAGTTATTGAACTTTATGTGTAAAAAACTTATTTGTCTTAAAATACCTCTAACTCAAAAAGTATACTTTGTATTTCAAATATTTTAGGTCCACTGGGAAGGTGAGAAAATTTTGCATTGAGTGATGTCCTCACATGTTTCAACTAATAAGTTTAAGTAGCCTTTTCAAATTAATTTAATGAAAATTAAACAATTTTAATCGATTTTTCGTTCATTTCTTGAAAATCCTAATAGTTAACCTCATCATTTTAATAATTCAGATTGTTAGTCTTGAAGAGCTGCATAATTCGTTCTTTGACAGGATATACTTACCTTTTCTTATTTTCATGAGTTTGGGTTATTCAACTTGGATATTTTTATCTCATTTTCACTAATATCAGCTCTAATTGAAAAAGTATGGCACTTATTGTACTTTTTTTTTCTTTTTATTCGAAAGCCAGGAAAATTTTACAGAGAAAAATGTATTAATACCTTTCAGTTAAGTGAATTTAGTATTCTTTTAGAAATAAATTAGTTTAAAGTTAGTGCTATTATTAGCATTTTCATTAATTTTCTTAAAATAGTAAATAATAATCATCACCATTATTATCATGGAAATAATGCATCTCAGCAAGTTCTACAGTTCTCTCTTTGACTCCATTCAATTATCTCTTTTGGTTTCGACACAAAATCGTTTTTATCACATCGTTTCATATGCAAAAATAACGATTTCGAACTAGAGCTTCCATTTCCCGACGGTTTTCAGTTTCCCGGGATTCGGGAAATAAATAATAAATTTCCCGGGAAATCCCGGGATCCCGGGAATACAGAACTTTTATTTTTAAAGGTGAGTGTCTTGAAAACAAAAAAAATAAATTGAAGTTTTCAAACCCGTTTGATTGCATGTATATCTGTCCTAAAGCAGTTGTCAGAAGATGGCGATTTGGTGGCCTACACATTATTCAATCATTTGATAATTCTTCAATAAGTTTACGCAACATCAACTTTTTCTTGGCTATATGTATAATAGACCTCTCCACATTTTGAAAAAGTGTTGAAATATACATGGGTCAGCTCAAATTTTGGTTCTAGGTGCGAATTGAAGAACTTTCGCCAAAAATGGCTTAAGGTATAACCTAAATTTTGGTAATTACGATTACGATTGGGACGATATACTAAACGCAGGTTCTGGAGTTACTGTCCAAAATTGGATTTCGTTGTTCTGATACGATGGTATGTGATCAATTTAATGCAAAGCATCTTCTTTGGTAATTTTGAATGATGAGATTGAGCTGCTTCAGGGCTGTGTGCAGTTACTTCCGATCAAATGAGAAAATGTTATATATGGAATCAATTTCCGTCACAGTAGGACCAGCATCATTTCGAATTAAGTGTGAATCAAAATCAAGCAGATAATGGACGAACTGTGCAGCGATGGATGAAGCCTACCATCGATTTCCGGTTACGGGCAAGTATCTAGATTGCTTGATCGTATCCCTTCAAAAATCTTGCCTGCATCCTTGAAAGCGACATTCAAAGAGTTTGGATGCACATGATATTGGACAGATACAACGTTATGTATTTCTTTTCATGCATCCAAAAATTTACTGATATTACACTGCCGCTATAAGCATAACTGTCCCATGTGCTATGGGTTTTCCTATACACATGGGACAGTTATGCGTATAGCGGCAGTACAGTTATGGCATAACAAATAAGATGAAATATGCATTCGATGAACCGACCAAATATTTCTGCAGACGTTCTAGAAGCATTCCCTATTTTAAATAGCGTTTGCATTAAGCATGATATCACTACAAACCATCCCAAGTTTTGAAGCAAGCACACATCGATTTTTTAAGAAAATAACGCAATTTCCATTACTAATTTGATTGCAAGCCCTTTCATTCAAGATCTAACTATTAAAATAAACTATAAAAAGAACTGTTAAAAAATCTGATCAATCGGCTCATCGGTTGCTGAGATATCGTGCGCATCACTGTACTGTAAGGAAATGCTTCGGTACAACGGCCGGGAAATTAATCCATTTTTGAATGAAAAAATCAACATTCTTTAGCTGTGTTTTGAGAATGGCTTTGACTATATACCTAAAAACACGAAAACATATCAGTGAGCCTAAAGATCCACTGATCTGCAAATCAATGAGCCTAAAGATCTACTGATCTGCAAATCAGTTGGGAAAGCACAATCTGCATTCACTACTTACTCTAAATGTTTGCTGGTGAAGATATTTCCTACAGAATTTCATTCGCAGAACCTAAGTCTTTTGGAATAAATTAAATTTCTTTTTCCCAGGATTCCCGAATCCCGGGAATGAGAAAACACGATTTCCCGGGAATCGGGAATCCCGGGAAATTCGAAAATCCCGGGATTCCCGGGAAATAAATTCCCGGGATGGAAGCTCTATTTCGAACCCACTACATTTGTGGCCAGCTCATGCTGTGTTAACTATTAAACAGCAGCAAAATGAAAAGAGATATAGACAAAGTTTCAAATAAAAAGTTATAGAGAACATTAAGGGGCATCAAACGAACAATAGTAACGATAAATTTTGTTGATTAATAAATAGAATAATTAAAAAACTCTCCAAAAACACATTTGATTTTTGAGTTATTTCGTTAGTAAAAAATTATTTAGTACACTTAACTAAAAGATATTTGTACATACACTGATAGGACATTTTCTCAGCTTTCCAATAAAATCTTGTAAATAACGATATAAAGTATATTTTTCAGATTAGAGCCTTTTAAGCACTTGCAAGTCGGTTACAGGAAAAGTATAGTAATGAAATTACAAAGAAATGAGAAGAGATAGGAATATGTCGTCCAAGAACAAATTATGAATCGTCCTAAAACCCAACTTTTGGATAATGGATATTGCTATAATCATACTTCATTATTTCGAGAAATTTAGCAAAAATCTCCTGAAAAACGCTAACTTTCAACTACTTTACAGCTAAAAGGTAATTAAAACTAATTAACTAGAAGATATGAGAACACCATTGAATAGGAAATTTTCTCACCTTTCGAATGGAACTAAATGATTTAAAATACAAAGTATACTTTTAAAGTTAGAGGTATTTTAAGACAAATAAGTTTTTTACACAAAAAGTTGAATAACTCTGTATCGGTTGAGATTTGATGGTATGTGTAGAACAATTTTTTCTCCAAATATGACAGTCTATCACCCCCGAGAGGTTCTTAACCATGAACCAAATACCCTGTATACAGTAATGTTTCGATTATATCACTATGCGTTTATATCAATACTCGTTTATATCACCCTCGATTATATCACGGTTTTATCTCGTTTATATCACGCTTTTTGAAAAACAGACAAGGCACACTACGTTTTGATCCAATTAAGCCACATGTTGTGTCCTGGCACTTTTAGGATTTTTTACAAATGATTTGCTTGTTTACATGTAGGGTAATGAGCCTATTATTGGGTTTCGGACTATTTCGTTAAGGATTTATATATGATAAGGTCGGGACTTTTTTATTCTTTTATCTTGAAATATAAATTCTTAAGAAAGTATCTGAAATTTTTATAGAGGTGTAAGTAGTAGAAATAAAGTCATAGTGCTGTTAATCTTGTTCCCATAAGAATAATCTCGAAGTCATGTTTTACTACGACGTTGTTGCAATGACTAGGATTGCCGAAATATCTTTCGGCCGATTCCAATTTTAGTTTTGAATTCTTCGTTACTTATTTGCTGTGTCCTTAAGGGACCGAATGGAGGAACCGTCTGGTATAGCAGGTAATAAAATCGACTTCTTTTTTAAATTGGTAGTTATCCGCAGGAAAATCTAACAAAATAATGAGAAAAACAAAATATGCAAGGTATGGTAGGTATGCAGAGATATGCGTTTTCTTTTGAATTGATGTGAATACTTTTGTTTAGATAGGACAACATCAACAATTGGAGATGGGACTATTTCTATGGATGTTGAAACAACGAGAACTGAATCGTAGGTTCTTCGAATACACTGATTTTAATAGTTAAGATATTTGTCCAAAACCTTAACGTGCCAGATTCCTTCAAGTTTAGTTTTGGGTGGTTCAACAATTTTAAGAAATGGTACGGGATACGTAAAGTGATGCCATACCGTCTTACCCAATGCGTTGAAATGGGTAGTGTGATATTAGAAACATGGCAAAAATAGGCTCATTACCCTAGTATTATTTATTCTTTTGACGAACTTTAACTTTTTATTACTTTTTGTTTATAGAAATACATGGGTTACTGCTTGAATGTAATTTTTTATTTTGTTTTGAATATATTACGCTTCAAATATATCACGCTAAAATACAGACCGATGATATGATATAATCGAAACATTACTATATATATATATATATATATATATATATATATATATATATATATATATATATATATATATATATATATATATATATATATATATATATATATATATATATATATATATATATATATATATATATATATATATATATATATATATATATATATATATATATATATATATATATATATTCTGCATTAATCGGAGATTACGGAGATTAACTATATATACAGTTTTTGCCAAAAATGTAAACAAAAGTCACACGTGTCATAACGTATGAGGAATGAAGTTTGGACAACCCTTCCAGCATTAAAACAAAAATGCAACCCTGAGCAAGGCTCTATACTAAACGTCATACTCTATAGAGGCCTTCGATTTCAAAATGGCGTCAAAATCAATTTCTGGCGCCTGCTCGTCAAGACTATTCCAGAAATACCCAAAATGATTGGGTTATAGCGAATTTCTTTAAACTGGAAGTCGCCGTCTTGGATTTAAAAATGGCGTCAAAAATCAATTTCTTGCTCCTACTCGTCAAGTGCATTCCGAAAATACCCATATTGTTGAGGTGCGGGCCATATGGAGCCTTCCAGACCCGTCTCTTCCATCTTTCCGATGTTCTAAGTCTTTTGCACTCAAAACCGTGTTAATTGCGAAATCCGCGCAAAAAAAACTGCTAAAATTCTTTTAAGTTCTTTGTAGACTGAATTTTTTCCAGGAAAAAGTCTAAGTCTTTTGAATTCAAAAGGACTTAAAATATTTTTGCGAAATCCGTGCAAAATAACCTCCAAAAATATTCTAAGGGTTTTTTACGAGTATTTTCGAATTAATGCGTTTTTTACGCGGGGAAAACCCGCCCTTGTTAAAAACTGCGTAAAAAACCGCATAAAAAACCTTGGGTGTATATGAAGCGGGTTTTACGAAGCATGAGTAGACCGACAGACCGTGCGACTTTTATTTTCGGCCGCTCATTTGTTGCTCACCCCATAGAAAATTTGACAGCAGCGAAATTGCACACTCGACCGACGGAATCGGGGGTCTTCGAGATCGACCTATTAATTTACCGACTTAATCGGATTACGTCGGATGTATTTGCGAATTAACATATTAATCGGCAGATTTAATCCATGTAAATCTGGTGCTCGATTTAATCGACTGAGACATCGGTTGGGAACATAGAAACATGATTTAATTGACATATTATTCAACAGACGAAATCGGTTTGCTTATTGACAGCGAGATTGACAAAACCAGTGGTCTGAAGTTTTATATTTCAAATATTATATTTTGAATTGCACGCGCAATGGAAAATATTCCGATTATAATTTCGGAATACGAAAGTTATTCGGTAATCGGCTAGTTTTGGGGAAGTATCAGTTGCATTGTTTTCCGTTTGTATTTTTATAATATTCCGTATTCGTATTAGCAACCGTCGAGATTTTGTGACTTCCTCTAACAGCGGAACAGATACTAGACTGTCTACGGTTATGCATTCAAACGTGTTTTAACGTTGCCTATTTAAGACTGGTGGAGCTAATTTTTATTTTATGTTTTCCAGTGAATAGCTTCTGCAGTGAATGCTGGTGCCAATTGCTAGTGCTAGTTCAAAATATGTACTGACCTCCCTTCATAACAGCTAGCGAGAAAAAAATTCACCAATAAATTCTTCTATTCCAATATTCTTCTGTGCTTATTTTCAGAAATTCCCGAAGCAAACTAGGTTCCGTTTATTTATGAGTATCGATAGGGTTGCCACCCCTCCGGGTTTGGCCCGGAGACTCCGGTTTTCGGAAGCGATCTCCGGGCCTCCGGGTTTTACATCAATTTCTGCGGGTTTGCTGAGAAGAAGCATAATTTATTTTTTTTTTTTTGAATTACACTTTACACTTTTTATTGACAAATCACTTTACAAAATATTTAAAAAGTCTACGTTAACTATTACTCTGGTTCAGATTTATTTTGCCCGAGTAATCCTTCATTTCAAGGTGGCGAAAATGAGTTCACCAAATATTGCGGATTTCTTCCACAAAGCAATGAAAATGAAAAACAAATACAAATCAAGGAAAGTAATATTTCGCTATATGCTACAATTGGAATATTGCATCCCACTAAGTCGTTCAAAATAATCTGAAAAAGTTATTTTGCAGTAATTTTACCAAATCAATTCACTGTTGGTGGTGCTTATAACCAGCTGCACCACGGTATGACATTTGTTCTAATCCAACTGACTAGGTCAACATCAATCGAGTTCTTCCGGTGTTGTTGGCACTCCTTCGGCGACCCTTAAATGTTGGTTAGGTAGGTGAGTTTTGTCCCTTAGTTGCGACTTCTGGTGATGAATAACCTACACCACATAGTGCTTTCCATGTAATGCCGCAGCCCTGCTAAAGTTAGTTATGGAGGAGAGCAATGCTCGTTCGACTTATCCTCCACAGCGAGAGTAGCTGGTGCTTTTGTATTCCTGGCACTTAGTAGGGGAAGTAAAATACCACACCATATTAAACAGACAAAACCGTTCTAAAACGTGAAAAATTTACAGCTTTATTTTAACGTAGTAATAAAAAGCTATTAAAGTGGTCTAAAATGCCGAGCAATCGCCGCTTTGATTTCAATTTCTGTCTTGTTCCACTCAAAATCCAACAACCCCCCCGCGGCTGTCAGTGAAAATCTCCGGGTCAAAGTCTACCCAGAGGTGGCAACCCTAAGTATCGATAAATGCCGCAGCCCATTTAATTGTTTTGCATCCACCGATTTAGTCGTGTTACGTCGACTGATTTCGTCGGTTGTTTCGTTGACATACGCCCATGTTGAACTCTCATAAGAGTCGGTGCAACAATCTATAAATTAGTCAGTTTTGAAGTCGGCCGATACAGCCGACGAAAACCGATTTCATCGTAGGGAAAATCGGGAGGATTTTTATAGGGCAATTAAACTTTCGAAGAAAATTTATTATTCAACTATATTTGTGAATGTTTGCTACACACAGTCTAATTTGCACTTCTGTGAGCAACGTTAGTTTAGTTCGCGTTTCGGAAGCAGATGATTTCCTATACTTTTAGAAGGAGCTCAACACTGGTGAATTTTATGCTCGGATTTTAGGAGCCTTAGAACTGTCAAATTATCAATCAGTGAAATTCTACACTCTTCTGAACAACATACCTCAGTATAGTAATCGACGACAGCCTTCCTGGCCTCATTACACTCCTTATAGAGCTTCGTAAAGCGATACACAAAATCTGGATACAGATGAACAGTCATCATTCTTCTCGATGCCCGCTCGGAAGCTCTGAAACGAAGCACCACATTTTTCTTTTAGCACAATCACACAATCCGCACAAGTCATCCGGTAGCCAATGGGAAAAAATCCTTCCACAATAGAGTTACACGCGAAGGCAACACTCACATATCCAATGCCTGTTTGAACTCCCGTTTCCCTTTCCTGTCAAGGATGTCTCTTCCAAGGGTTGTCCCGCAAGCCATCTCAACGGTACAGAGGGCCGTATACTTATGCATATTGACCGTTGCCCCATCCTCACACTCGTTCAAACTGGCCAGCATCTTCTCGGCACACCTCACAAACACGGGAATAAAACTGTTAACGACCCGTTGATTGAAGCATGGATTCAGCCGCTTCCGTGCTGCCTTCCAAATGTGATCTGTAACGAGTTGTGGAAATCGATCAGCACTTTCCAAGTACAACCACCGCCAACCGGTGCATTACATTTGGCAGTGAAGAGTCCTTCACCGAACCCGGCATACTCGTAGAGAAATGGTTTCTCCAAACAATCCGGACTCGTTAAAATCTGTTGAATCAAATCCGGATGACTGGTAATGAGCAAAAGTCTTGGTCCTGCCCAGGCTTTGGACATCCTGTCGGACAAACGGAACGCGCGTTTTATCACATCAAATCTCTCCACGTCGGTTTTTCCAACCATCAGCAGTGCATTTCCGACCAGGGGATAGGCTGGCTGCAACGTGGGCCATTTATCCGCGAATCTATGCTGCCTCCGATGGATCCAGTACAGCAATCCACTCAGAATGGAAATTGCGGAAGTCAACACTAGCAACAACATGGCTCTGAACTAGGTTCCGTTCTACTCAAAGCACCACGCGATACTGCGGGCAAGCTGGGCGAGACCTTCAGATTTTGTTTGGAAAATGAAAATTCTCGATGGCATGCGTGCCGGTGTTGATGACTGGCTAAATATGCTTCTGAGTAATTTAGTGGTACATATGTATGTACAACAAAGAAAACAACTCAAGTCAAAGCACTCGTAAGGTGCCAATATTATAATACATTCAAATATGTTGAATCTTGGCCATGTCATTTTACAAATGATGTACAACTTGAAGCTATGATCATTCATTATGTATTTCGAACACCAATCGGTGCTTTAATTAGCTTTGAAGCTGATCCGCACTGACTTACGCTCAGAACAGAAACACAAAAGGGTAAGCGCGAAGGAAGCTCTTCATTATTTGGGCAATTGGGTGAGTAGAAGCATTAAAAAACTTTCTGCAATTATGGGTTCATAGATAATTAGACAAATGAGTACAGTAACCAGAAAGCCGCAACATAGTTTTTGTTTGAGAATTCGATAGATACATGTTGATTGAATCATAAAGGGTGAAATGGTCAAAGATTGGTCCAATATGATTATGGTATTATGTGAATGAACAAACTATTTTTCTTTCTGAAGTTCAGTAAAAAGTAAATACTAAAAAAATCAGGCGATTGGACTTTCGATATTCATATTGCGAATTATCGGGAAATTTCCACAGAGGAGTAAGTACCAAATCCTACCCAAAAAAGAAAAAAAAATATTTTTTTCTGTTTTCGCATTTATTTTTCGTATAAAAAGTTTCCAAACCATACTCTATGACTTCAGAAAAACAATTTTTTTGATTGATAATTTTTGCATGTAGGTATTTTTTTTGTTTCGATTATAGAGGTTTTAACCTTAACGCCATTCGCCTCTTCGGGTTAGAAAAATCTCTTATGAAAAATTTCTAACCCTATGTGCGGGGTCGAGACTGGGTTCGAGTGCGCTGCGTACAAGGCAATCGATTTACCAACTACGCTACGCCCACCCCCTGTAAGTATTTGAAAATGGTAATTTTTAACATATTTTTGCCTTCCTCCAATAGAAAGGCTATACAATCGCTCTGAAAATCGGCTGTCTAACAGAGGCCCGGAGGGCTGAGTCTCTTATACCATTCCCCTCAGTTCGTCGAGTTCGGAAAATGTCTGTGTGCTTGCGTATGTTTTTTGCCTTTCTCAATAGAAAGGTATTGCAATTGCTCTGAAAACCGACTTTTTAACGGAGGCCCGGAGGGCCGAGTGACATATACCATTCGATTCAGTTCGTCGAGTTCGGCAAATGTCTGTGTGTCTATGTATGTGTGTATGTATGTATGTGTGTGTATGTGTGTGTGTATGTGACCAAAAATGTCACTCATTTTTCTCAGAGATGGCTGAACCGATTTTGACAAACTTAGTCTCAAATGAAAGGTGCAACATTCCCATAGGCTGCTATTGAATTTCTAATGGATCCGACTTCCGGTTCCGGAATTACAGGGTGATAAGTACGAACACGCAGAAAATGTCGACTTTAATAAATTCTGCAATGAATGTATAAAGGTGAAAAATTTTCCAAAATATGACCACAACTGCTTCGATTTGTAGTATTAGGTCACTAACATCCATTCAAAGTCTATTTGGCCACATTGGCCACCATCCTCGGTTCCGGAAGCCCCGGCGGAAGTATCTAAATTCAGAATAACAGTCACATCGGTTTCTCGGAGATGGCTAGACCGATTCGACTAAACTTGGCCTCAAATGAAAGGTATTGCGTCCCCGTAAATGGCTATTTAATTTCATCCCGATCCGACTTCCGGTTCCGGAGTTACAGGTTGTGGCGTGCGATCACATAGCAAATTGTGATTCAAACCGATACTCCGATGAAAGCAAAAAAGGTAAAAATTTCGCTAAAATGTCTCTCAAACAACTTAAATTTGTTGTTCTAGGTCACCGACGGCCAACCAAACTTTCGTTGACTACATTGACCACCATAGACGGTTCCGGAAGTGCCCGGGAAAAGCGGCCATCTTTCAAAATTTACGAACTCACATCAGTTTCCCTGAAATGGTTGGGCCGATTTTCACAAACTTAGTTCCAAATGATAGCTATAATATCCCCACAGATGTCTATAAAATTTCGTACGGATCGCTTATATGGGTCCGGAAATATAGACTAAATCGTCCGGTCACATATGAAATTCCCATATAAGCCAGAACTCAATTTTTTTTTTCAAATGGGGGACCCCATGAAATTTCAGAAATCGAATTCGTATTTTTGATGCCAAACATCTTTAAAATGCATGAAACGTCGAGATTTTATGTTATCTCGAAAAAAAATTTTTTTTGTAAAAATCGACTTTTTGGGACTTTGCCGATTTCGCACCTTTTTTCAGTTCAATATTACCGTGGCTGTTTTTTTTCAAAATTTTAGAACTCGAACTCTTTTAATGAATATAAACAACGCACACATTCTCGTGATTCATGATTGAGAAAGGCACAATTGCACCGCTAGGTGGATTAAAATAGGTTTTTATAATAAGGTTTAAAAATCTTCAAAAGCCGGGCCTGTGGTGTATTGGCACTGTGTGGGACTCACGTACATGCCAAACCACTAAAAACACCCCCGCCAATACTCTTTACGTTCTACTTCCCAATGGAATAACTTCGTGGGGAGCGGGTTCGTTGTGCTTTCGGCGCATTTCTTTCATCTGCTTTATCTCGGAGCCTCACTTGGTTCATGAAATGCCTCGATCTTCGAGCTTTGATTTAACTCTCGACTTCTATTGCTTCTTGTCTCCAGCTATTACGTCACCGTTTAACTCTCATCCCCGTGAGCCGCTTAGGTGCTGATTTAGCCATTTAGCTCATGTTTCCTTGAGTCATTCAGCTCCCGGCCACGATCTACTTGGATAGTCCCGGATGGTTAACGGACACTCATACATATAACCTATGCAGATGGCAGAAAAGCGCGAAAAAATGAATTTTAACATTTTTACATTTCCTACAAAAGAGATGTATAAGATTCGCTCAAACTTTGGAAACGTTTTCCGAGGCCCGGAGGGCCGAGTTTCATATAGCAATCGACTCAGCTCGACGAATTGAGACAATGTCTTTTTTTACAATGGAGAATGCAATTACCGCACTTTCCCAGCCACGTACTTAGTAGTTGCCAACCTACCATACGGGAGTGTACTGGCGTGTCGGGCTCGACCAGGGGGCCATACCGACTAAACTCCATTGGGCTCCGCCATCTTTCCCCAGGAAATACCTACCGGTATAACATCTGGGGGATGGCAGTACTTAACGTACTGACTCACTCGTGCCTGATGTTCGCACTCACGCTCACCCTACATTCCTCTGCCATGCTACAAGATGTCAATAGCGATAGGTACCAGCAATCTACGCTACGCTACGACCCTCCCATCTCGGCATGAGCAGACCATTCATTCATTTCTCCGCGCATAACCCATTCCGCTCTAGCTAACCAATTCCAAATCAGTCATGCTCATCGCCTGTTGCTCGGCGCGCCATATTCTCTGCAACCTGCAGGCAATCTGAGTGGTAGCAGTCGAGACTGCGTTCCACTTCTCCACCGCTTGGCATATCCCCTGTATAAGGGTATCAGGGGTTGTGTCCCAGCCGCATAGCTCCTCTTTCGACGTAGAAGCGGGAACTTCCCCATGAGGTCTTCCCACCCAGCTCGATATGTTAGGTATCAGCCGGTGGATCCACCTACCTCTCGAGCAGTTATCCCATTCGCGCTGCCTTCTGGCGACCGAGGTCACCCTGGCACACTCGCGGACTCTCCTATTGCCACGCAATTCAAAACACTCTTCGTCTTCCCGGATGACCAGCCCGACTGGCATCATGCCCGCTATCACGCAGGATGCATCATGTGATACCGTGCGGTAGGCAGATATCACTCTGAGACACATCAAGAGGTGGGTGCTCTCCAGTTTGCGACGGTAACTGGTTACTTCCAGTGCACTCGCCCAGGACGGTCCACCGTACCTAAGGATAGATACGGCGACACCTGCCAGTAACCTACGTTTACTGGCGCACACCTTAGAGCTGTTGGACATCATCCTCGATAATGCCGCAACAGCCGTCGAAGCCTTCTTGCACGCATAGTCGACATGGATGCCGAAGGTCAGCTTGTCGTCTATGATGACCCTAAGAAACTTCAGGCTCCGCTTTGAAGTTATCTCGACTTCTCCCGCTTGGATAACTGCTTGTACTACCGACTTACGGTTATTAACAATAACCACTTCCGTCTTATGGTGGGCGAGTTCTAGGCCTCTCGCGCTCATCCATTCCGCCACCGTGCTAATCGCGTGTGCCGCCGCTAGTTCTACCTCGAGGATTGACTCCCCGTAGACCGCCAGGGTGACATCATCGGCGAAACCGACGATTTTCACACCCGGAGGGAACTTTAGTCTCAGAACCCCGTCATACATAAGGTTCCATAGTACCGGGCCCAGGATTGAACCTTGCGGGACTCCTGCGGTAATAAGAACACTTCGCTGACCGGCATCGGTCTCGTATAATAGTACACGGTTCTAGAAGTAGCTTTCCATGATCCGGTACAGGCCCACCGGCAGACCAAGCCGGTGTAACGAGAGCGCGATGGCATCCCAGCTTGCGCTGTTGAATGCGTTCTTCACGTCAAGTGTCACTAACGCACAATATCGAATGCCCCGCCTTTTCCGTTGGATCGCTATCTCGGCAGTCCTTACCACTGAGTTGATAGCGTCCACCGTGGACTTTCCCTTTCGAAAACCGAACTGATTATTTGACAGGCCCTCCGTACCTTCTGCGTATGGAGTTAGCCTGTTGAGGATAATCCGCTCAAGCAATTTGCCCGTCGTGTAAATCAGACAGATTGGTCTGTACGCTGATGGGTCACCAGGCGGCTTCCCGGCCTACGGCAACAGTACCGTCTTCTGCCTTTTCCATCTATCCGGAAAACGGCACTCGTCAAGGCATCTCTGCATAGCCAACCTGAACATGTTCGGGTTCGCTATGATTGCTGTCTTGAGAGCGCTGTTTGGAACTCCATCAGGCCGTGGAGCTTTATTCACCGCTAGAGAATTAGCTACTGCAAGTAGCGCTTCATTCGTCACCGGGGCACCACGTCGTCTGTACCCGCCGTGCCTTGCGGCGCCGGGGGCCAGGGACTTATGGTTCGGGACGGGAAGAGTACTTTGATAATTCTCGCCAACCGTTCTGGTGACCGTTCTGGGGTCTTTGCCATCACGATACTGTAGGCATCGCCCCACGGATTCACGTTGGCATCCTCGCACAAATTGTCAAAACACGCTTTCTTACTGCTCTTGATGGCATTGTTAAAGGCCGATTTCGCAGCTCGAAACACTTCACGGCGGTCCACTCTTACCTCCTCAGTGCGGGCTCGCTGCATCCTACGTCTAGCTTGGAGGCAAGCTCATCGTAGGGCTGCAGTCTCTGCACTCCACCAATATGCCGCACGTCTGCCATTTCTTGGCAGCATTTCCTTCGGCATAGTCGCACGCGCGTGATAGGACAGCTACCAGCGCATCCCCGCTTAGACTGTCGGTGTTGGTCTCCAGTCCCAAAACCGCGGTGAAAACTTCGCTGTCGAAGTGATTGATCTGTGATCTTCCACCCGCGTATCTGACAGGGATTACCCGCCCTCGAATGCTGCACACCATAGTTGATCCTAAAGCGTATTGCTAGGTGATTTACGGCCGAGACGACGTCCTCTGCGTTTGTGACCTCATCCAGTTGCTTACACTGGAGAGTCACTTCCGATCTCAACGACCTCGCCTGAGCATCGTTTCCCAAGACCTCTTGGGCCAACTACCTATATGTCACTTCGCTGGATTGTGCACCACGTTTCAGCACCAAGATCATTTCGCCATCTTTGGTGAGTCTGACACTTCGCACATCCTGTCCTAATTTCGAGAGGCTTTCGGCCGCTCGCATCGATTTAAGGACCTCAGCGTAGCTACCCTCGTTGGTTTTCACCAACAGGGCCTCTCCTCTGTCTTTCGCCTTCTTCTTCTTCAGGTGCATTTGACTTCCGCTTTCTACTGACCAGCTGCCATTCGCCATCTTCTACCGATGGCACCAGCTGGCTGATACCCTGTTGCTCCACGCCTTGCACCCGGTTGGCGACTTTCGCCTTTTTAGGCTGAGAAGTCGCCTTCTTGGGTCGCCGCCCTACGGGATCCTTCACACCCGGATCCGCACCTTCCAAACGACATTTGGCCTTATTGGTTGCACGTCGTTTGGCGTTACCCCGCGCACCTTCACCAGGTGACTGCCCAGGCGCTTCGCGGACTTGCCCTCCGTTAAGCGCTTTGTGGCCGATAAAGCGAAATCTATTGCCTCCTGCGCCATCGTCGCTCTACCGATGAAGGAGGAGGCCTCGGTTTGGATACCTCTATCGGCCTTCTCTCTTCCCGCCACCCTCTCCATGTAGGCTTCTTGTTCTTGTCTTGCGACTCGAACAGCCTATCGGAGAACCAGCAGGTTCTGTTTTAGCTCCTTGCTGATGTTGTTTTTCCTCTTGTGAACTCGATAATACTATCGAGTTGCTTGACTACCGCCCGCATCGTGAGTAGTGGTCCGCCAAGCGTGCTGGTAGTGCTATCTCCTACCACACCTAGCGCTCCCTAGGTGCTGTTGTTTACAGCCACCATCACTCCACTGTCAACCCCTGTCGGGGGAGACCTCGCCAAACCCCCTTTGCCAAAGGGGTTCAACACCGTAGTAATTTCCTCCTCTTCTTTGCACCCATTTTTATTACTTTTAATTTCGCTCATACTAAGTCCTACGAGTTGCGCGAGAAAATAGGTCTGCCACGCCAGAGCTCCGCATTAACGTGGTAAGGGACGCTTACTGTGGGGGTGCCCAGGTACCCCACAGGCTTCGTTAACGATCCGGAATCTATATCACCCCCCCCCCCCGGATCATTCGTCCCTCGGTACGGGTCGCTTCACGCCTTGGAATTGGGGTTATCCCGTTTGGTGGGCCCATATCACCGGAACGGGAGATCGCTATTGTACACCGGTCACTAGGCCTCGCTTCCCTGTCAGCATACGACCATAATCCCAACGAGTTGGCTACCCGATCTTTCCTATGGTTACTCGTATCCCGGCCGGCACCGCGGGGAGGTAGGGATAGGAGTTCCTGGACAAGAGGCTAAGGACCACTGTGGCGAACTACCGGGTTTATATTTCACATTGCCCAGATATTTGCCAGACAATGTATGTATGTATGTATGTACAAAATGTCATGTAATTATCTCAGAAATGGCTGAACCGATCTCAATGAAACGAACGAACAAACGAACGTTGAACGTTTTCCTTTCGATTTATGAAACAAGATTATCAATTTTTTTCAGGGCCGGCGGAACACCTTTTTCCCTAGTGGGTGAAGTGATTTCTCCTCGTACTGACGAAAGTTCAGATACGGCGTGTGGAAGTGAAAATGAAAATTCCCTGATAATATCTGGTGGCTATTTGGGAACACTCTTTGTTAACAGGGCTGTATGTCCGACGGCTCAGGAAAATGTGTTTGTTTAATACTACACCCAAAATCCGACGGACATGTTAATATTACTTTTGGGTAAGATTCTATTGCCTTTTTGCTAACAGACCGCGCAATTGCGCATTGCGGTATTAAACTCATATTACCGCAATGGTGGAATGACGAATTTCGGTAGCTGTTCGGATGCGGTTCGGAAGCGTGGATCCAAACTATAGATCTTGATTTCCGTACATGACGGGAAGGACTGTTAATGTTTTGTGCAGTCGCTACCTTGCTGCTGACGTTCGTGTTAGAAAAAAAAATCAATTTAACTCCGACGGAAATACCTCACTACTATTCCGAGTCGGTTTTTTTCTGACTGTGTTTTGAAACTAGCCGAGTGTGAGCCGATTGGTATCTTCGGCGACCGACATCCTTTCAGGCTTAGTGGAGGTCGATTTTAATATTTCTCCGATGGCAAACATAATACCGATAAGTCTCATTTTCGATACAAATTATATCTAATACAACCGGCCCCTGGATGGTCTACTTCCGGACCAAAGACAAGCCTTTAAACGTCATCGATATATCGCGTGATCTAACTAAACAACACTCGACCGTATACGAATTTTTTTTTGTCTGCGTATCCGCCCGGGAAGTAGAAATTGATGGTGTAGTATCCGAGAAGGGCCTTAATTGTGAAATAGGGGGTGGCTCCTTCCAGATCCCTGTGCTTCAGTCAGTGTAAATTCTGGTATGCAAGCAATTGTGTTCAGCAAAAATCGAGGAGTATTAGAAAACTCATTTTCCATCAGCCTCATTTCGAGCCTTTCGCCGGATTTGTTCTTCAAAAATTTGTTCTTTTGAACGGGGCTCGTCTACTTGTTCGTCTTTTTGTATCGCGGGGCATGAACTACCGTCGTTGCAAACAATTAGCCCATTGTAGAAATAAGGCGCGGTGTGCAAAATGCGGAGAGGATCAAAAAAACTTTTTCGTCTGTGGAGAGACTTCGAATGAACTATCGACATATCCCGCATATAAATTACACGGAGAAAAATTATAGCATTCTTTTGAGAAACGGTGGTAAGGAATGTTAAAGAAAGCACTGGCCACGACTAATTTCTACGCTTCCTTGTTCGCTAGAGAGCGTGATTCAGACAATCCCGTTGAGGAAACATTTTCGAAAGAGGAGAATCATTTCCTCCGCAAGATTTAATCGTAAAGGCTTGATGGGTGCTGTTACAAAACCGAAGTAAGTCTCGGAAAATCCACATGGGACAACCAAAACTTGTGTTTACTTCCGACGTAGATCTTCCTCAATGTTAGCATTATTCGCCATGGCCGAGAAAACAATATTGAGAAGCGTTTTGGGGATCAAAACGCGCTATAACAATTCATTGATATTCTTTCCATATATATCGCACCTCAACTGGTTCGAGAGGATTTCAACTCCCACGGCAATCCATGGGGTTGTCTTCATGCTGATAACCGACCTATCTTACTGCATGATATTCGCGACCATTTCAGTATGACCATCTTGAATACAGTGGAAATTACACGAATGCCTACCAGTGCGGCCAAGCGCATTAGATTTATCGTTGTACTCTACCTCATTAGTGTGCCCATTGATTGAAAGAGCTACGCGTCCACTATACCCGAAACAATCGAATTAAACTTAGAAGTTCCTCCGATGGCAGTGTACAACGTTTTGACTGGCTTGTTTTTCTTCACTGTTATTAAAGGTCAAACGAATCGAATACCCGGCGCGAACAATCGTGGACGGTTTCACACTCCGTTGTGGGCAGAGAGTACTCAGAATTGTATGCGAAAAGGTCCTATGAGGACTTCTTGAACGTCAGATCGTTCAAATTTTTCCGAATATACACAACGTTAGAAACGCAAATAAAAAACTTGATGGAAACTGAAAAACGCGTTTGTTGGCACCGGTTCGTCAACGCATTAGAAACAATATTTCGTCTAGTAGCTGGGCCCTACGTTGTGTACTCGATTCAACCTTTGATTGGAATAAACGGATCTAAGAACCCTTTTTCGGTGACAACAGCATTCCACGTAGATTCACATTCGAATGATAGACGTTTCGCGATGAAATTATAATAATGTATATAAACGTAATAATTGTTCTTCAAACACACAAATTTATCTGACAGCAAAGATACTCGCGCTAAGCATTTTCCCCACAAAACTTATGGTTTTATGTTTACCTAAGACCATGTCCACATCGTTACAGTTCCAAGTAAGCGCTTCGATCGATGGAGCATGGAAAGCACTCCTAATATTTCCGGAGAAAATATGGGCGTTCCTAGATTCTTTATATTAAAATCGTTCCTGATTGCCTGATACAAATATTAGTTTGAATTCTTTCGCATTGTTCTATTCCGGGTAATAAGAAAAGTAACACTTAGATTAGAATGGTAATAAGAAGACGGCCACTTAGGCATTATAAGGAAATATTTGTGAAAGATGGCACAGCTTTAATGAATTTGGCTCGAAAATTGGTATATTTTATGGGATAATGAATGTTTAGGAATCCCAAAGGCATCAACCAACCTTGGGTAAAAAGGAAGCATGAACGTCGTGACTTCCTTCGGGTGGCATCTCGGGTCATGTCCAATGATTATACGTTGAATGCCCACATCCCGCGTTTTGGGGTCGTAGAGAACGTTCTCTGCGCGTGCGGTGACGGTTATCGCGACATTAAACATGTTGCCTGGTCGTGCGCCTAGTGTACTACACACCAAACAAAACTGAATTTTACCGTTGAGGTATTTCAAAACTTGCCGCAATCTAACAAATCGTAATTGACGAAATGACGAAATATAACCGTGTTCTATTTCATTTTACATGAAATATGTACTTTCAAAGCGCAGTGTCATAAAATTACACATTTTAAGGTTGCACAGAGAAAGGGTAAAATTCGCAAACGAAAAAAGCAGTTTTTTTCCACACCGTATGTCAGATCTTCATAAAAATCAATCAGCGTATGTAGAATGTTGTTACAGTACTGCTGATTGATTTTTATGAAGATCTGACATACGGTGTGGAAAAAAACTGCTTTTTTCGTTTGCGAATTTTACGCTTTCTCTGTGCAACCTTAATCAAACACCATATGTGGAGTAAAAAATGAAGATAGTAGGCGAGGTCTCTTTCGAGACAGTTTTGTTTTTTCCGTCAGTTTTTTTTCTCAGCACTATTTTGCTGCAGTTTCAGAAGTTTTACTAGTTGGACAACTTCAGACGAATTCTCGGTGGTGGAACACGGAGTGCTATACAGGGGATAGCTAATTCAGCGTTCCCGGAACGATTTTGGCGGCATTGTGCTGCTCGTGCAAACGGAACGTTTGCCGGGCCTAACGCTGCTGGCTGTGTTCGGAAGTGACATCAGCTATCATCGTGCAGGAGACACTGCTGGATGGCGTTGAGCTGTTTGCTTCATAGGTCGTCGAACAATAAGAGCAAAATCAACGTCACCGATAGACCCCAGCTGTGGTTGCAATATGCATCGCGGCTAGCAAGTTCCAGCAGCAAAACTGACACTGCCGACGTCCGAATATATTGCGTTGTCTTCATCATCGTCATCAGAAGCAAAACATCATTCCACAACCTACGCCGACAGGGCCACAACGCAGTAGATGTATCTGCAATTACCGGTGAGATCGTTCTGATTATACTGTTTCTACTTTCAAATTGTTATGTCATTTTTTCGATAGTGGTAGGTGATTTTATTCCTTCTAAGTATTTCATTACTTTTTATTTTCACTGTCTAACTGTAAGGTTCGTTATATGCATTTAATCCATGACATTTATTTCAATATTTGGACAGGATGGGTGCATCAGGGCATTATAGGAACTATGACATGGATTAGGGTACATAAATCGCCTGTCCCTAGTCAAAAGATAATAATGTCTCCACTTACTTCCTAATTCTTCGGAATTATGTAGTTACTGTTAATATGATTATCTGACACGGCACGATAAGTTTAAGAGTGAGTGAAGGCGCTTTAACCTAGGCATATTAGCCAGGGCAAGGTGTAAATACCTCTGTCCCATCCCAAAGGACCAAAGGAGTGACATTAACCTTCTTAGCCAAGTCACTCCCAACAATTTATTATATTCCCTTTAAACTGAAACGGTCGGTACGGTTGTCCTCGTTTCGTCCTCCTTTAAGATTGAAAACAATTCGTTAATTAAATTATTCACTAAATGAATAATTTAATTGCCGTCTAATTTTGAAACATCTTCAAATCGAACTCTGCACAGTAGGCCTGGCCGTTTTAATATTTGCGACATATGAAATTATGCTTCAAATATTAATGTTGACAAGAAAAACACTACAGACTAACTGTGGTGTTTTCCAGGGTTAGAATAGAATAGAATAGAATAGAAACACCATATGTGGAGTAAAATAACGTGACTCTAAAAATTCAACGATATGTAAAATTATAATTAAATGTAAAACTATGTCATGTTTGATGTTCGTATATGTCATGGTCATTAGACATAAATTTACACGATTTTTTCTAGTTGTGTAGCGCCAGATCTGCGTTAAACGAATCCCTTCGGCCTGGTTTTAGTCCGAGATATGCTGGCTATCCTCCAAATTTATTTATATCTACTCTTTTGGTTGACTTACTAACAGCTACCTGCAAATGTGATCCCAAGAGCTCCCAGCGGATCCAAGGAGGCCAGTTGGCGATCCGGTTCATGATGTCCTGATATTGATCTTCCATTTGCCACCAAGCTACAAGTTTAATTTCATTTTCTCCCTGTCATTTTTCTCTGATTGTTCTCTGATACGGTCTCTACTACTGATGTTGGGATCAACAATCTTTTGCCATCCTTATAAAAAGTCTACTGATTGTCTAGTGATTGTTTCTCCTTGCTTCAATTTTTAATCAAATGATTATTCACGTTAAAAAATTAAATTGTTTAAATTGTCCTTAAAAATATTTCTAACTGCATCCCATAATCTGCATAAAATTGTATGTATTACTATTTTTGTCTACGATCTGAACTCCTTGTTTAAAGATGGTGTTCGATAAGTAAAACATGCGCTAATTTGAATCCAACTCCAACAAAATTGTCTTGAATCGTAGTATTTTCACCATATTATTCCTTATAATAAACTTAACACACGGTTGTGAATTCCGTGAGTTGAACTTATAAAATTCATGTACTGCTTATGAATTGCATAAGCGTCTTATGAAATCAAAATTGTGCAGGTTCATAAATTGTAACTTATGAAAATCTTAAGAATTGAAAATATTCAGTGTTAAAGGGCCATCAATAAATTTTATATTAAGAGGAAGGGTGTATCGGAAATTTTAACATATTGGAGCAGCAAAGTAAGCTAGAACATGGCGTAGCATGTTTTACTGAAGACTATATAGTCTCCAGCCCTGAGATAAGTCGATAGTGTTGATCGATTAAAATTTATTCGCGAACTAGCTGTAACCCGGTGCGCTTCGCTACACCCATCAGGACTAAACGAAATATTTGAAAAATACTAAAAATAACAAATATTTTTGCTCGCGGATAGGCAATGTTCTTAGTTTGACCACCTGGAGCACAATTAAATTAATTGCTCTGTTTTTCTACACACAAATCCCTTGATATCATTCGAATTCGAGGTAGCAGTACATCTGCTCCTTTATATTTTCTAGTTACAATGGTCGCTTAAATGAAATTTTTCAACCAAAGCACAGTTGTGGTGGGTCGATGTTGCGCAGTAACTAATATAATAGGCACACAAAGTTTCAATTGCAACACATGCGGTGCACAGTGTTGCAAAACGACGTTTTCATGATCAAAATTCAATAACTTCTGAACCATTGGTTTTAGAGAATGGATTTTTTCGAAGAAGTTTCTGGATATAGATGCATCTTTTGATATAATGAATTGAGTGATTAATACCCTAAAAGTCACATAGAAAATTTATTTCCCCAAACAATTTAGCTAGAAGCTCACTGTCTTCAGTAAAGTTCTAGAAAATATTATCGTGAAAATCTTTACTGAAGATACTTAAGCTCTATATAGTAACAGTAGTGAGATATGTAGGTTTGCTTGGGATAGACCCCTTTAAAACAGTTTTTCCAATATAACTTTTTACGATTACTTTTTATTATTAAAAGTGTCTTCTACAAAGTTGTTAAAAGCGATAAAATACACATTTTTTTATAAAAACGATGAATCCGTAGCTCTCGAAACAACAAAGTTATTGTCAATTTTCGAATATTTTTTTTATCAATTTACACCTTAAGTAACTTCCTTAATCGCAAAAATTCGTAGAAAGAACTTTATTCTTTCGATTAAATATAAAAACCTTCATCTGACGGAGATTGCTGGGCATGTTATTATGTTATTACCATCGATTTTATTTTGGATGGAGTAGTGTATGAAATTGAAGTCAATATACGCAATCGATTAATTCTTCAACAGATTGTATTATTTTACAAAATCATGTGGAAATGTGGTGCAAGTTATTGTTGCATCGATTAACATTTTCCCAACCCATATATCTAACTTTTTTGGCGAATTACCCTGCGAAGATGACTATAAGAATCATTCAATAAAAGTATGCACATATAGTGAAAAGTTCTGTTTTCGAAACATATTTCCAATGATACGAAGACATAACGGAGTGTTGGTGGACGTGGGTAAAGTTAATTCATAAAAAATGGCACATTTAAAAAAATATTTTTGCGATACAGAGAGTGTTAGTATATTCATTCATTTTCCATATAATAACTGCACAATTGAACAATATTTCTTCAAATATCATACCAGAATACTGAAAATTGAGCCAGTGACAGAGAATCTCTAGAGGCATCTCGTTGAAAACTTGCTTTGTGGTGTACATCATAACTCAAAATATATTGGACCAATCGTTTTCAAGGTTTGCACAGTTCTTCTACATATCCCCAGGTATTGATCGAAGCTTTTATTTTTTTTCTTGATATTTGAATTTTTCATAGCATTCTGCAGCTAAAAATGCAATTTTCGCTAAAAAAAATCATGAAACCTATTTTTGTGAACAATGTTATGATGACAATTTGGTTCAGTAGATTTAGAGTTATGCTGTACATCGTATTTATTCGAAGTGTCTCCTGAAGATTTTCAATATTTTGCGGTGAACATTAAGGAAAATATTGCTTAAATGTTGCATTATTATCTGAATAGACTAACACTCTCGGTATCGCCAATTTTTTTTAAGCGCGATATTTTTTTTCAACAATAATCGTACCCCCTAAGCAAGAACTGATTTCATCAGTAGGTGTCGACTAACGGATAAAATTTGACAAAGATCGCGGACCACGCCACCAAATATTCGATTAGTTCCTTTTATGAACCATCGTGAATTCGTCCGATATAACAGTGTTGCATTCTTTCAGCATTTTGCTTACATCCGAATTTTGATTGATATTGTAAGTAACGTTTTCCGCAAGCGCAAGATTTAGTGGCTATTTTAGGGCAGAGCTGTTCGTCCATAATCCAGCAATGTTGATTTAACTTCTGATGAAGCGATCGCAAGTGCAATTTTCAATTTAATTTTCGACAATTTCATGCAATTCATCAGTATTGTCATTCGCGTAATAGATCTCTATCAAATAAATTCTTGCCATTTCATGTATGTGCTGGTAAACATACATGCAACAAAATTTTAGATTTTTGAAGTAATTGATAGATACTGCATCAGAAACCCTCCCTCTTCTTCAGATTCCGAAACCAACAATCATGTCCACCGTCGGTAATAATCACATTGAATGAATAGATAAGGATTACTTCAGAACCCACTTCCCCTCCTCCCCGCTCTCTTGGTCCAATCCCATCATCCATTGGCTCAGTAGGAGAAATATATATGTCAAATACTAATAAATATGGAGATATAAATAATTCTTTGCCTAAAAAACAAACCCCCCCCCCCCTTAAGCTCAGTGTACCCCCCACCAAAAAAAACCATACCATGAACATCTTCTTGGGGGAAAGAATACGTATGCCAAAGTTCATCAAGATCGCACTTGTAGTTTAGAAGTAGTTAGCGGACATACATACAAACATACATTGCTTTTTATATATATAGATTATATCTTGAAAAATGCTACATTTTGAATTTCACCGTGGACGTGTCCTGTACACCACACTTTATTTTTTTTTTCGCTGCGACAGCGGGATAAAATACACAGATTTTTTTCGTGTGGTGATTCGCAATGATAAGCCAATAAATTCGTGTTCAATTATTTCGAGTACCAGAAAAAATACTAAAAGCCTGCGCTCGAATGATTTTCGCAGCACAAAAGGTTTCCAAATATAAAAAATACGCACAATTTACCACGCAGTTTCACGATTTCGCCTTGAACACCATAAAGTGAGAAGTGAAAATCATTGTTGAAATTGATATAATTATGTAATTTACCAATGAAACTGATATAATTAGCTGCTGGCTGCGTAGGAAAAACTGCAAACAGCGCGTGTATGAACAGTGATATCGTCGCTGTTGTGCTATCTTATGACAAACGCCATTTTGGGGTAAACTGAGTTAGATATGCCACATTACTCGTCTAACGAATCTCTACAAGATGGCGTTCCCAGAATTTTGAAATTTTGCTTGGTTACTGAAATATAACGAGAAAAGTTATTAGAAATTGTGAGTTTTTTGCCTCGAATCATTATATCTTGGGATTGGCTGATGTTATAATGAAGTTTTAGTTGCTTTTATGTGTAAAAATGCCATAGGAACACAATGGCATAATAATTTTCAAAAGAAAAATACATGCATTGGGAGAAAAACGCAGTTTTAGCTTTAAACTGGAAAAATTGCATATTTGGCAACACTGTAACTAAAAATAACTATTTTTTCTAGATACCCTGACTCATTTCCTCCAAAATGCATCCAACTGATTGTTTATAGACCAAATTAAACCAAAGATATGAATAAAAGTTCATAATTGGTGAAGTTTTTCTATGGAAAATGTTTCATGCACGATTATGACACATCATACACATTTTGTCATCAATACACACCTATGACACGTGTGAGTGCGACTTTTGTTTACATTTTTAGTGACAACTCGCAACATAGTCAACCGATCTTCGTAATATTTGAGAGATTAATACAGAATAGGTAGAAGCATCAATTGTCTTCTCTGAATTGTTTCTACCATTTATAAGTTTCATGATATTCAATCTCAAACTTTAAAAATCGTTTTTCTCGAAATGTGCAAAATGGCGCTTGTCATAAGATAGCACAACAGCGACGATATGTGGTCAGTAATCGAAAATGAATTTGACCCGGTCAAACGTTTCCTAAGCTAGAGCATGCAGGGATCTTTGAAACTCTGGAAAAATGTACAAAATCTTCATAACAAAGCAGCAAAAAGTTCGTATATTAGAGTTACTTAAGCTTCTCGTTTTAAATATCTTCGATGTATTCAATGGGTTAAGCAGTTTTTGACGTTCATTGAAGTTTAAGCAACTTTAAGTAAATAGAGTTGTGGTTCGATTTTTTACTAAACTACTTTTTAATTGGATATTGCCAAAGTTAAAAAAGCATAATTTCATGTCAAATTGACTTTCACCAACAGTCAGTAGTTAAATATATGAAGAGATGCTCATTCTACACTACTAGTTACTAAGTTATCACCTATGACTAGTTTTTGACAACTGTTGGTGCGCCCACCTACGAATGTAATGCCGTTTCCACTTGGCCCCGACGCTCTGCTTTTGAAGTTCTAATCCAAGCGCTATCCCAGTTAAGCTCAGTCGGAAACGAACTGGAATTCTGGCTGGTTAGAATCGGTTGTGTCACTGGAGCCGGAATGCGAACTGGAACCAGCCAGAATTCCAGTTCATTTCCGGCTGAACTTCACTGGGATCAATTCATACATTTTAACAGCGGTTGGGGTTAAAATCTGACTCAGTTTCGACGCAATCATAAACCACGTACACCACTAGGTGTACGTGGTTTATGATGGTGATCCATCCAGCGAATCACATCTGTATGGGAAACTGGCGATCTTTTTGCTGCAACACGGCGTCATGATTATGGGATTTGATTGCGCGCGCATTGATTTAAATGATGTACATATGAACAAAAAAAACACCGATTGGGTGTATCGTTTCGATTCCCACTTAATAATGGCAATTATCAAATTATTATTTTTTTGGGGATCACAAGTTTTTGTACCGCAAATGATTCCATTATGTGTATGGACGGGTGATTTGTTTTTATTTTTCTACACAGCTCACGGGATGGCTCGAAAAATTATCCGCGAAATTGTGTGCTATTGAAACGTACATGATCAAGTCGAAATGTTATTTATTTATGTATTAATGTATGTCTATGGTCACGTATATTTTACTGGGAAAGAAACCATGGAAAAGGGGAACCGATTATCGTATTTATTCTGCTTTGAAAAACTCTCTTAAATCTCAACGTTACAAAATTACACCAATCAATTACAGAACGATTCTAACAGCGAGTTGGTTTTTGTGCTTTTCGGAATAATTACGACAAAATTGCTATCTAATGATTTAAAGTAGAGAAATTATTAATGCTTTCAAGGTTGCCTCTAGGTGAACGATATTTATTCTGAGAATGCATTTCAATAATCAACATTATTTTGAAAAGCCAATAGTACTCTAGAAACCTGAAATAAAATGACTCACTAAGAAAAGTATTTATTTGGTGGCAATGTCTACATTTTATTTCGGCAAAACGTATTTGAGAATTTATACAGCAAAACACCATAAAAATGCTAAAATTTAATTTGAAGTTGAACTTTAATTCTGCTAATAAATATTTATTAAAAACAAATAGTTTTTCGAAACTCAAAATTTTATACCGCCAGTCATATTTCGACTGCTGAAAATGTCAGTTAAAAATGTCTCCACAAATAATATATTCGAACAACTATAAGTATAAAATTCTGGAGTAAAAACCAATGCATTTCAAACTAGAGGTATAACTGTCGCGACCGCCCCTGATCCCCACGGTAGCGATCATTTGCCTATCGTGATTTCAATTGCTAACGATTCAAGACCATCGGAAACAATCAATATTTCGTATGACCTCACACGGAACATTGATTGGAAGAGTTACGCGACCGCGATATCCGTTAAAATCGAATCCACTCAAGAACTTTCTCCGGAGGAAGAGCACAAGTTTTTGGCTGGCTTGATTCTCGACAGTGCGAATCAAGCTCAGACTAAACCAGTACCCAGCGCGAATACCCATGGACGGTCTCCCACCCTGTGGTGGGATAAAGAGTGCTCAGAGCTGTACGCGGAAAAGTCCACTGCATATAAGGCCTTCCTGGAAGACGGGTTACCCGCTAGCTATCAACAGTACGCGTCGTTAGAAAGGCGAATGAAGAGTCTAATGAAAGCCAAAAAACGCAGTTATTGGCGCCGGTTCGTCGACGGGTTAACGAGAGAAACAGCGATGAGCACTCTTTAGGGTACGGCTCGACGTATGCGTAACCGAAACAGTACCAACGAGAACGTGGAATATTCAAACCGTTGGATATTCGCTTTCGCCAAGAAGATCTGTCCGGACTCTGCCGCGGTACAGAAAACGTGCCGCGCCGCGTCTCCTCCCGATACCGCGAACGAAACACCTTTTTCGATGGTGGAGTTCTCCCTTGCTCTCTTGTCATGCAACAATGACGCCCCAGGGTTAGACAGAATCAAATTCAACTTCCTGAAAAATCTGCCTGATACTGCAAAAAGGCGCTTGTTGAATTTATTTAACAAGTTTCTTGAGGGTAACATTGTCCCTCATGACTGGAGGCAAGTGGAAGTCATCGCCATCCAAAAACCAGGAAAACCAGCCTCCGACCACAACTCGTATCGGCCGATTGCAATGCTGTCCTGTATTCGGAAGTTGTTTGAGAAAGTGCTCTTGTTTCGCCTCGACAATTGGGTTGAAGCAAGTGGCTTACTGTCAGATACACAATTTGGCTTCCGCAAAGGCAAAGGGACGAATGATTGCCTTGCGTTGCTTTCTACAGAAATCCAATTGGCCTATGCTACCAAAGAGCAGATGGCATCAGTCTTCTTGGATATTAAGGGGGCTTTTGATTCAGTTTCTATCAACATTCTGTCAGAGAAGCTGCACCAGCATGGCCTTTCACCAATTTTAAATAACTTTTTGCTAAACCTGTTGTCTGAAAAGCACATGCACTTTTCGCATGGCGATTTACCAACATCGCGATTTAGCTACATGGGTGTTCCCCAGAGCTCATGTCTAAGTCCCCTACTCTACAATTTTTACCTGCATGACATTGACGATTGTCTTGCCAATTCATGCACGCTAAGGCAACTTACAGACGACGGGGTGGTCTCTGTTACAGGGCCCAAAGCTGCCGACTTGCAAGGACCATTACAAAATACTTTGGACAATTTGTCTGCTTGGGCTCTTCAGCTGGGTATCGAGTTCTCCACGGAGAAAACTAAGTTGGTTGTTTTTTTCTAAGAAACGTGAGCCGGCGCAACTCCAGCTTCTATTAATGGGTGCAACGATAAATCCGGTTTTCACATTTAAATATCTCGGGGTCTGGTTCGACTGTAAAGGTACCTGGGGATGTCACATTAGGTACCTGAAATAGAAATGCCAACAAAGGATCAATTTTCTCCGGACAATAACTGGAACATGGTGGGGTTCCCACCCAGGAGACCTGATCAGGTTATACCAAACAACGATATTGTCGGTGATGGAGTACGGGTGTTTCTGTTTCCGCTCCGCTGCGAACATACACTTCATCAAACTGGAGAGAATCCAGTATCGTTGCTTGCGCATTGCCTTGGGTTGCATGCACTCGACCCATACGATGAGTCTCGAAGTGCTGGCGGGTGTTCTTCCGCTAAAAAATCGATTTTGGGAACTCTCATATCGATTGCTCATCCGGAGCGACAATCTGAACCCGTTGATGATTGAAAACTTCGAGAGGCTCGTCGAGCTAAATTCCCAAACCCGATTTATGTCCTTGTACTTCGACTACATGGCACAGAGCATTAATCCTTCTTCATATACTCCCAACCGTGTTCGTTTCCTAAATACTTCTGATTCTACTGTGTTCTTTGACACATCCATGAAGGAAGAGATTCATGGAATCCCGGACCATATACACCCGCAAGTGATCCCTAATATATTTTATAATAAATTCCTAGAAGTCGACTGTGACAAAATGTTCTACACTGACGGATCAAATCTCGATGGGTCCACTGGCTTCGGTATCTTCAACAATACTATCACCGCTTCATTCAAGCTCAATGATCCCGCTTCAGTTTACGTCGCAGAGTTTTTTTTTTTTTTTATTTCGATTATAGAGGTTTTAATCTTAAGGTCATTCGCCTCTTCGGGTTAGAAAAATCTCTTATGAAAAATTTCTAACCCAATGTGCGGGGTCGGGACTCGAACCCAGGTGCGCTGCGTACAAGGCAATTGATTTACCAACTACGCTACGCCACCCCCTTTCGCAGAGTTAGCTGCAATTCAATACACCCTTGGGATCATCGACACTCTGCCCACAGATCACTACTTCATCATTTCGGACAGCCTCAGCTCTATCGAGGCTCTTCGTTCGATGAAGCCCACAAAGCAATTCCCATATTTCCTGGGGAAGATACGGGAGTCCTTGTGTACGTTATCTGAAAAATCTTATCAGATTACCTTTGTTTGGGTCCCCTCTCATTGCTCTATCCCGGGCAATGAAAAGGCCGACTCATTAGCAAAGGTAGGCGCATTAAATGGTGACATATGCGAAACACCAATCTGCTTCAACGAATTTTTTTAGTATTTGTCGTCAGAGGACACTCAACAGTTGGCAAACCTCGTGGAGCAATGGTGAACTTGGACGATGGCTACATTCCATTATCCCAAAGGTATCAACGAAGCCTTGGTTCAGGGGGATGGATGTGGGTCGGGATTTTATTCGTGTAATGTCCCGAATTATGTCCAACCACTACACCTTAGATGCGCATTTGCGGCGTATTGGGCTTGCGGAGAGTAGTCTGTGCGCTTGTGATGAGGGCTATCACGACATCGAGCACGTTGTCTGGGTATGCGCCGGGTATTTGGACGCCAGGTCTCAGTTAAAGGATTCCCTTCGGGCCCGAGGTAGACCACCCAATGTCCCAGTTCGAGATATGCTAGCAAATCGTGATTTCCCCTATATGTCCCTTATTTATACTCTCATAAAAACGATAAATATCCCAATTTAGACCCTCTCTTTTTATTTCTCGTTTTTAGAAGTTTCCTCCTGCCGTGTGGAACCGATCAGCTCCAGACTGCCACTATGTAACCGCCGTCGCCCTTACCACTACGGAAACTGAACCGAGAGCGACTCGAGGTCCGATGACTTTTGAAGGATTTCCCGCGAGTCCGAAGAATACCATCCGCCAATCCGACCTACTAGACTGAGGCGCTAATTGGTTTCGCTGATCTCCCGTTTGTCCGAAAGTTGCAAGTTTTGCTCTTCTCTCCCGGTCACCATTTACGCCTTCTCTCCCCTGTCCTTGATACAACTGCTTCTACACCGATTTTGGAAATAATCCCCCCTCTGAATATCTTGAGCAAGCATAAGTCTCCGATAAAAAATCAAATTTGAATTCCGTATTCCTAGTTTTAAGATAGTTGTAATTTTACCTCTTTGTTCAAACTATTGTCCCCCATCTTGTAAATAGAATTGTATCCCTAGTTTTAAAACACCGATGAATTTTTTCATAAATATTTGTTCCCCCTTTTGTGTACCAAACTATATTGTTAGTTTTAAAATAACTGTAAATATTTCCTAAAAAACTATTACTATTGAATTCCTTGTTTTAAAATTTTTCATAAAAAAAAATCTTTTGCCCCCTCTCTTGTATATAGAATCTTATTTCTAGTCTTAAGATAGCTGTAAAATTTTTCTCTTTTATAAAAAAAATATTTCAACATTGTAACCTCCTAGTTTTAAAATATCCAAAATGTAAAAATAAAATAATTTGGCACCGCCAACCTAACGCATTTGTGCCTATCAAATAAACGAAATGAATAAAAAGAAAAACTGTCGCGACCATTTTTATCTGATCCCGGTTTACATTGAAATCGCTGAAATATTGGGAATTATGTAATGTGATCACTTTCAAAAGTTTAAGCGCATGAGCAATTCCACCAAGATTCATCCAAAAGTCATCAAAATCGTGTTCGACCATCTCAGATTCCGATGCAACTTTTTGCGTGTCAGCTGTTGGTAGAATTAGTATTTTTCCCGAGTATTGAGATCATTTTGCCTCAAGAGCAATTCTCTAACAGGGGTATGTGTTTTTAGATGTACTGGATTTACATGGATGGATTTAAAACTGTAATTATAAAAGAAACTATTTATTATTTTTGTCGACGAAAGCCATAAGAAAAAATCAATATTGTAAATATAATTGAATCATGGAGAAACTATCAATAAAAAAGACTTTCTTACAACAACTTTAAATATGTTTCGAAATTTCGTACTGTTGGTGAGAATTCTTATAGAATATGATTTCAAATGTCAAATTAGAAAGCAGTATCGGTTTTTTCCCAACATTTTTTTTACTTCCCGCATCATCATCTATACATATAACAAAAGTTATATTTCTGTATACCTGGAACCATTTGCGCCTTCTAATACATGCTACCTACTTCATTTAGATGCTCCCTGTTCGCACTATTCAAGTGAAAAACGGAAATGTTAATTGTTCATTGCTTTTCTGGTTAGCCCATTTACTGATTCCAATATTCGGATGTGTTTTATTTCCAGGGTCATTTTATGCCGTCTTACTTTGTCGAAATCGAACCAAATAATTTGCGATCGAATCGAGTATTTCAACGTGAGATAACTTTAAGACAGAAATTGGATGATTTTTCGCTGTACATACCTAGTTCCATTTTTCTACTGAATAACAAAAAAAACGTAGAACATCTTCATTTGATCGGTACGATAATTGTTATTGGGCTGACTGACGTTGATAGAGCTAGAACGCAATAATCTCAGTTCCTTACGTCAGATCACTTTTTATTCTATTCGTGGGTATGGTAACTTGCGCATTTTATTCGCACTCTGAGAAATTCAAATGATGCCACCAATAAGCCGTGTGGACAATTAAAGGGGGTAAGGGTTTCAGCGTAATAAAAAACACATTTTTTGCGATTTTTTGGAAATTTAGGTGAAACGAATTAATCGAAACTTTTGAACATTATACTGCATAATTTCAATAACATTTTGTAAATTTTCCATGAAAATATTTCGACAAGCGATTCGGTGACGAAGTTTTTTGTAGAACGTCTCTTGAAAAACATGATTTGCGGTGTTACCTGTCATTCAAAAACTACCTAACCGATTTATTTCAAACTTTGCATACACATTCTATGTAAAAAAATACCCAACCCCTACGTTGAGGTTTTGAGATAATTTGTCAACTAAGGGAGCTTTTTAGTCATAAAATGACGGAAATGCTATTTTTCAAGACAAATTCCGCTATTTTTGCCTTTCTCATATAGAAAGGTTATGCAATCACTCTAACAATCGCCATCCTAATCCCGTCCCGGAGGGCCGTGTGTCATATGCCATTCGACTCAGTTCGTCGAGATCGGAAAATGTCTGTGTGTATGTATGTGTGTGTTTGTATGTTTGTGTGTATGTGGGAAAAAAATGTCACCTCTGTTTCTCAGAGATGGCTGGACCGATTTGCACAAACTTAGTCTCAAATGAAAGGTACAACCTTCCCATCGACTGCTCTTGAATTTTATTTTTATTTATTGGACTTTCGGTTCCGGAGCTACGGGTTGAAGAGTGCGACTACACAGCAAATTCCCATATAAACGGAAATGAAAAATTCTCAAAGGGAAGGGAAGGGAAAATTTCAAAATCGAAATTGCATTTTTGATGCCGAATGACTTTAAAATGCATGAAACGTTGATTTGATGAAATCTCGAGAAAAATTTTTTGACGAAAATTGACTTTTTTGGACTTTCTCATATAGAAAGGTTATGCAATCACTCTAAAAATCGTCAACCTAATCTCGGCCCAAATTTTTTTGACCTATAAAGGCTTAGGTAGGAGTATGCAATGAGACAACAAGTTGCAAATTTTCGGCAGGGTCCGGACCCTCCGAATCTTCCTCCTTGATCCGCCGCTGGTTTCAAGCGATGTTTCAGTGTCGACACATAGTATCTCAAGATCTTGGCTGTCGATCCATTGTATGTATGTGCAAATCGTACTGAATATGTAATATACATTTCCATCATTGTATTGAACATGGCCATGGAATCGTATTTTAGACAAATGAGAAAGGCACAATTGCACCACTAGGTGGATTAAAACAGGTTTTTGAGTAGAAAGCCCCAGTACCGTCTTTACGCATGGGCACACTGGGCCCCGCGATTTTGGGAATCCCGCACTGAGGATGGATATAAATCCTGTGTTCGAAACAAGGCACACACTAGTAACTCTTCAGAGCGTTGCAAAAATGGCGGAAATTTAAATTTATAGTTTAAAGTTTGTACTGGCATTGTTTTATCAATATCCCAATATCCCGATGAATCGGAGCAGTTCGGAATCGCGCATTAATACGTATCCTATGTGATCAAAACGTTCAAGGAGCAATAGACAACCATTCGACAGGAAATGCATCACAGCGAGGTTCGGATTGTACTAAACCAATTCGAGCGTCGCACAAACATTACGGTTTAAGTTTCAATTTATTTTTAACAAAAACAATTGCATGTTTTGGACTACAAGTATACAAAGTTTGGAATGTAGCGACCGGAGTGATAAACGGAAAATGATGACCAATAAATCTGTGCCTGGCAATCGTTCCGCGGATATGGAAAAAAACTATTCAAGTTTTTATCAAGTTTGGGACCGTCAACGTACAAATCTACAAATGTAAACTCTTCTGAATTCTGCTCCTCACTATGCCTAGACCCTCTTAAACTGGCGCGGAACCAATAATGTTATTTTTTGACATAAAAGAGGTCCACCTTCATCATACATTTCAGAACTTCGCCGTACCGTGCCAAAACGAAGCGACACAATTACTTTTGTCAATAATAATACTTTTTCCCTGATTATAGACAAAACTTGTGATCCTAAAATAAAATGATTTTAATTCTACAGTGTACTTTATATATGTTAAATTTAAAACTCCAGTTTACGGTCAAACGACGAACGCAAAGTCAAAATGTTAGCTACTTCCCTTACGAAGGATGGCTTGAAATTTTTATATTAGCAAATCCCACTGACCTCGACTAGGATTGAAATTAAGCACGCTGGACTAAACAGTCAAGCTTATTAGTTAACATCCGGGGCTGTCTGTAAAATGTGACCAGGTAGATTATTTTTGTATAGCATGAATCATTTAGTTCCTTTTTTCTACGACTTCCCAACGAGTCATAATAAACAAGTGTACAAAATTTAATTGTTTACCAAAAAATACTGACCTCAACAAAAAAAATCCCACAAAAAGGGAAAATATTATAGAGCCATTATTTCCTACAGCGCGAATGGAACATGAATGAACCTCAAGGTTTCAACATTATATCGATTGATTTCAAAGGTGGCAAGACTCGGCAAAGTTGAATGTTCATTGGAAGAAAATATGCCTTTCTCCAAGATTGGATCTTGACTCTGACCAGTTTCATCATATCATGAATGTTATACTGCTCACAATCAAGAAGTTCTGAACAAATCTAAACGGGACTATATTACTGAGTACTACCGTAACTCCAGTAATCTAAACATTGACATTGAAATTTATTATTTTCATATTTGAACTTAACGTCTATATCGCGATTACGGTGGCTTCAGATCAGAAGAATTCGAAACGTAAACCCCAACATATCATGTACTATCAAACGGTGTAGTTCGAAACAAAACGCATTATTTCTTATAGATTGAACATTCTTTAGCTTTAGAGCTATGAGAAGAGAGCTAAAAAAATAAAAATACAAACTAGAAACGGTCAAAATCAACAACAAATACTTTGTTCTGTATTTTGTCAGCAATTTAGGAATTTGAATGTGTGATACTTTACTTAATCTTCTAAAACAGCCACGTTCGCTTATATATTAACGAGGCTGTGCAGCTTTAGTATAGATGTTCATAAGTTCAGATTGAACATGTGAAAACCGTACCGTAATCATCCAGAAAAAGGAAATTTCGCGCTTTATTTACGCAAGCCACCCTAAACTCATTACGGAATACAATTTTTGTTCTGGTCAAGACAACGTTTAAGTAGTGCACGGTAAACCAGCCCTACTTCAGCATTCCCGTTTGGCAAAGGACTATTCATCGTTAAACAACGCCATGCAACTATGATGGTCAGATTACCACATGTTAATTTGGTCAGGTTACTGCTACATCATACAGATTCCAATATGTCTATTTTTGGAAATTTTAGATTGAAACACAAATTCTGCGATATCCAGCATCGTTTTAATCGCTAGTAACGCTACCCTAGGATGTCCGGGATTCTGCTTTTTTGAAAACCCATGCGTATTTATCAATAAATGTTCAGATCAACTCAGATCATCTTGCGTCTTTAATAAATCGGGTAAGTAGTTTTTGAATGGCAGTTAACATCGCAAATCGTGTTTTTTCCAGGACCGTTCCACAAAAAGCTTCGTGACCGAGTCGCTTGTCGATATTTTTGAATAGGAAAATTACAGAGGCCCTTACTTCCACTTCCACGTTCACTTTCACTTCACCGACACGTCACTTCACTTTTTTACCTATTACCGTTGTCATACAGAGAAATGATGAAAATTAACACCGTGAAGTGAGAGTGACAGTGAGGTGACGTTCGGATAACCATTATACGTGATGTTCATAATTGCCTGCTCTGTCAATTTGTTTTGCCTTGCTCAGAAAAATATCGACGGAAAAGGATTAAAATGAGTGTTAAATGGTGGTTTGATACCGATAGTGAAGACGAGGAGGATTATACCGTCCTGGCAGCGGAACGTAGAAGGATAAGAGATTAATCAAATCCGCTGGATCAAACTGATAAATCGTAAGTATATGGAATAGTTTAGTTTTATAGTGTAAAGAACAAATCACTGAACAAAATAAATTTGCTTCATTTTTTTGCAGATTCATTCAATTCTTCAGGATTTCTAAGGATATTTTTAAATACTTATTGGATATTATCGATACTAAAATCAACCCTGTTCAACAATCTACTTCGATTCCTTCAATGATTATGCTGACAGCTTCATTAAGATTTTTTGCAGAAGGGAACTATCAGAAGGGCGTAGGAAACGATCGCTTCATTGGATTGGCACAACCTACGATGTCAAAAGTCTTGAAACTTGTTTTGGGCATAATTGAAACAGAAGTCTGTCCGGACGTCATCCAGTTTCCATCCGAATACAATGAAATAAGCGGCATTAAATTAGGTTTCTATGAAAAAACTGGATTCCCAGTAACAGGAGTAATCGGATGTGTAGATGGAACCCACGTTAGCATCATTCCGCCAGTCCGCAATAAACATCTGTTCTACAATCACAAAGGCTTTTACAGTCTGAATGTAATATTGGTAATACTGAAATATTAAGTTTTATGCATTTAATACATTTAGATATTATACAACTACAGGTTTGCGATCATAATTTGATGATTCGGTATCTTGATGCTAATCATCCAGGTTCCTCGCATGACTCGTTTGTTTGGAATGGCAGTTCTCTAAATCAGTTACTGTTACAAAGATACAATAACGGGGAGAGGAACTCCTGGTTACTAGGTAAGAATAGAGTTATTGAAAGTATTGAAATTCAGTCTGATAAGCGTACCATTCAGACAAAGGGCACAGTGTCTTGTTATAAGATGTCATTTTCATTCCTTCCCATGTGATGCTGGTTACCCTTTGACATCATTTCCAATCACTCCTTTCCGTACGAGTGAAAATACCACAGAACGACAGACGAGGTTCAACGAAATTCACTCCAAAACTCGAATCACCATGGAAAGAGCAATTGGAGTGGTCAAGAATACCTTCCGATGCTTGCTAGCAGTAAGACAGCTGTATTATAAACTTGAAAAAGCTACGCAAATTATCAACGTTTGCGTAGCCCTACATAACCTCCGCATGAACCATAAAATGGAATATGATGAACCAGAATTACCAAATGGAGAGAACGATCCAGAACTGCGCGATGTTGGTAGAAATGAAAGTGATGCGAGTTGAATCGGAGAAGAAATTATGAACAACACTTTATGAACCAAGTTGTTTTTTGCATCACAGAAATAAAACCTGAATCTATACACTAATTTTACAATCTGTCATTCTTAATCGACATTCTAGCAACTCCATAACTGCAATCCGAAATACCCCAGATGGCTATAATTCTTATTTGTACAAATTCGTGTGTTCAAGTTGTTCTATGCATTTTATAACGAAAATATAAATTATTTCGATTAAATATATGTTTTATTGAATGACTAACAACTTACCAGGGTATTTATTCGAATTTTGCATCTTCAAAACAATGACGTTATAATACAGAAAAGCAAACTTCAACAATGATAATAATACATCAATCGTCACTGTCCATCTCGTTATGACCATCTTGTGCATCAGCCGTTGTTGTCCACCCCATTTCATGGTCGAGTTTCTGCTTCTTGTATTCAAGTAGCTGTAACTGACATTGTAGCTGCTGGTTTTTATACTTCTGCTTCTCCAGCAGCAGCTGTTTCTTAAAATGGAATTTCTCCTCCTCCAGTTTAAACCGCTTCTTTTCAAGGTCAACTCGCTGTTGTTGTAAATCGTACGACTTACGTGAATATCGGGCACAATCCGATACATGCCGCTTCATCCTATTTAGATCGTTCGTCTGCTTTTCGAGCAGAGCTTTTCGGTAATTCCGATTATTCGATCGTCCGCAGCCACGAGCAGCTGGTTGACCCTTATGAGCGTGAAAGAACCAGCGCGCTGCAAATGGCTGTAATTTAAAATCTAGTGCTCCGATATGGATGAAATTTTGCACAGATATTTTCAAAAGTAAGTACTTTCAGAATATATACTAATTTTTTCTTTCGATTTTTTGAGTTCCAACTTTGTATATAACCCCTTAATGCTACGTCGCACATCTTCTGACCCTATCCTCCCCCTCGTCACACTTCGTTACAAATTTGGATACCCCCATTACCCCCCAAAATGCTACGTCATTTATGCATGGCCCCTATGGGAAAATATAGAGGAAAAATATATTAAATACTATAAATTTTGAAGTGGCCCTCAGAAAATTACAATTCTTACCTCATTTGCAAGAAAATAATTTTAGTATTTTAATTGAGATATTTCTGTTTCTCGAAAAATACTTGAAAGGGGGGCACTGGGTCAGTTTGTCCCCAAAAGCCCCTATTTTCAATAATTTTTCTGCTCCGTGATACATATTTTGCAGTTTTTCTAATGTGAAAAAATCTCAGAAATCGAACGGAACCTTTTTGACCTTTGTCCGAATACGAGAAGTTGTGGTTATAGGGCGTTTTGTCATTCATATTAAATTTTATCATTTTTTTTATTTCGATTATAGAAGTTTTAACCTTAAGGTCATTCGCCTCTTCAGGTTAGAAAAGAATCTTATGAAAATAGAGAATCTTATGAAAATAGATTTACCAACAACGCTACGCCCACCCCCAATTTTATCATTTTCTCGTGCATATTTCTCTAATATTCTTTACTCAATTTTAATAGACTGTACCTTGTTGAACGTGGAAAATTCTTACGAATAAAACAAATCTAGATTCTAATAATGCTTATAATAACACTAACTTCAAACTACTTTACTTCTAAAAGAATACTAAATTCACTTAACTGAAAGGTATTAATACATTTTTCTCAGAAAAAATTTCCTGGCTTTCGAATAAAAAGAAACAAAAGTACAATAAGTGCCATACTTTTTCAATTAAAACGAGTATTAGTAAAAATGAGATAAAAATGTCCAAGTTCAATAACCCAAACACACGAAAACAAGAAAAGATAAGTGTATCATGTCGAAGAATGAAATTACTTTGTAAAGGTTATTTAAACTCGTTAGCTGAAACGTGTGAGGGCATCAAATATACTTTTTGAGTTAGAGATGTAAGTGAGTTTTTAACATTAAAAGTTCTTTGATTGATTTTTATGAAGATCTAACAAACGGTGTGGAAAAAACTGCTTTTTTCGTTTTCGATTTTTGTCCAATATCTGTGCAACCTTAACCATGAACCAAACACCCTGTATAAACGCGGGTGACAAACTAAAAATCACTTAACCTTCCGGCAGTCGCGCTAGTGTACTGAGTGCACACTGCTCTGAAAATCTAGCGAAATTGTCTTTGGGCACCAGCGGGTGTCCATTCACTGAGCCATTTGCGCGACTTCCGGAGGATTAATTCGGCCGATTTTTTCATCGATTTTCACGCAACTTTCAACGTTAATCACTGGAGAGCCGCGTTGTGACGTAACGTATTAATACATACTTAATTAGTTGTAAGCTCACCTATTCTTGTATACACTTTGCGCTCAATAAAGACATCAGTTTAACACGAACCTTACATGGTGTCAGATGTGGCTGCTTATTTCTGTCGCGTTAAGGTGCTCTACAAATATTAAACTATCGCATTATAGCTTGCTAAATATGCGAAAAACAGAATAAACAGTTTTAGTAGTTCTCCGAATGCAAGCGTCGGAAATCTTCGCTGAAATCTGGAAGTGCATAGCAGATCCCGTGCCAGAAACAAATATGGCGGCGTCACCGGCTGCTGGTCTTAAGCCACCTAAGGCGTTGATTCTAAGTGAAAATATGGCGGCGCAATGGAAGGCTTGGGTACGACAGTTTAACTGGTTTGCGACAGCGACGCAGTTGATTGAAAACCCGAAAGAGGTCCAATCGGCGATCTTCACGAGCTTCATGAGCGCGATCGGCGAGAACTGCGTACGGATTTATGACACATTCTATTTGCGACCCGAAGAAGAAAAGAATATGCGCTGATAAAAGCGAGGTTCGACGAATATTTCATTCCGAAGTCGTGCATAACACACGAACGCTACACCTTCAATAAAATAGTTCAAAATGAAGAGGAGCCCTTCGACAATTTTGTCACACAAGTGAAGGAGCAAGCAAAGAAGTGTTCCTTTAGTGTGCTACACGATTCGCTAGTCAAGGATAGAATAATCATTGGAGTGAAATTCTCGAAACTGGTGCCCCAGCCACTGAACGATGAATTGACATTGCAAAAGACGATTGAGTTATGTCGCAATCACGAACTAACTGCAAAGCAATCAAAAGTGATGGTGGCCGAAGAAAAAGTGGAAGTGTTAAAAGTAATGAAGAACAAAACAAGCAGTATAAATGATAACAGTGCTACCGAACTAATAGTGTGGAAAATGTGGAAGAAGACACAGGAAAACTTCTTGCCCGACATTTGGGAAGGAGTGCAGATCCTGTGGTCGAAAGGGCCATTTCGCAGCACAGTGCAAAAGGCAAAACTACGCACGTCACCCGATTGTTAATGCAATAGAAGAAACGGACGAGGGAAGTTCAGCAGAGGAACTGTTCACTCTGTGGTTAGCTAAAAAGTTGAACTTACTTCCACTGAAAGAGTCTAGTACAAAATGGCTAGTAACATTTTCGAACCACAAAATGCGAGTTTTGGGTGAAGTTAACCCACTGTGCTCCATTAAATCGAAATCGACTCGGATCTTATTTAAAATCGTTGAAGAGAAGGTGATTCCTGTACTTGGTACGAAAACATGCATGGCTCAACAGCTCATAGCACGAGTGAACGCGTTAGAGATTGGCGACAGTGATATTTACGAAGGACTGGGATGTTTAAAAAACTATATATACGACATCATACGACATCGAATTAGTCGACGATCCTCAGTGGGAGATGCGACCAGCGAGACATGTACCGCATAGCATCCGTGACACGGTTAAGAAACAACTCGATTCGATGGAGAGATTAGGAGTCATCGCCCGAATTCACGAACCAACACCTGTGGTCAATGCGATGGTAGTGGTGAGACGAAATAAGAAACTAAGAATTTGCATCGATCCTTCTCAGGTAAACCAGAACTTGCTGCGACGTCATCATCCACTAACAACAATCGAAGAAATTTCTACGAGATTGACAAAGTCGAAGTGTTTCACAATCCTTGATTGTACTAAAAGCTTCTGGCAGATTCCAGTTACCGAACGAACAGCGAAGTAGCTGATGTTTGGGACTCGCTGGGGACGGTACTGCTGCAAACGACTCCCGTTTGGATTAGCTTCGGCGCCAGAGATATTTCAAAAAATCATGCAGGATACTCTGGAAGGATTAGATGGTGTTGAATACTCGATGGACGACATACTCATTCACGCAGAGAGTTCATCACGACTGGAAGAAATCACTGCAAATGTGATCCGAATATTGAATGAAAGGGGCCTTAAACTCAACAAGGAAAAATGCGTATTCAATCAGCCTAAAGTCAAGTTCTTGGGTCACGTGGTAACAAAAGACGGCCTGAATGCGGACCCTGAAAAACTGGAAGCCATACGGTTGCTGAAAACACCGACGAATAAACAGGAACTTCAACGAGTCCTAGGGATGATCACCTATCTAGCAAAATTCGTACCAAACCTGTTGGAAGTTACGGAGCCTATGCGACGATTACTGGTAAAGAATGCGGCCTGGATTTGGGATGCCGAACAAAAGAAAGCGTTTCAAGATATAAAAAATCTAATGTTGCTACCACCGGTTCTGGCATTCTACGACGTGAACACACCTGTCACATCCGTTGACGCCAGCTCCAAAGCGCTGGGAGCCATCCTGTTACAAAATGGAAAGCCGATAGCCTACGCGTCGAAAGCACTCTCCCCGGCAGAAAAAAAACTATCCGCAGATTGAGAAGGAAGCGGCTGCTATCAGCTTCGCCTGCCGAAAATTCCATCAGTATGTTTACGGAAAAGAGCTGGTAGTTGAAACTGACCATAAACCCTTGGAGTTTATTTTTTCGAAGCCCATGGATCGAGCATCACCAAGACTACGAAGAATTCTGCTTGAAGTTGCCCAGTACAGCCCTAATGTAATGTACAAGAAAGCGAGCGATATTCCTATACCTGACATTTTGAGTCGGGACGTAGAAAACGACTTGGCTCAAAATGGCGAGCACCTGGAGATGCATGTAGTGCTGCAGATGTCGAACAAAGCTGCATCGGAGTTAAGAGAGCACACAGCTAAGCATTTGGAAATGCAGTCACTGATGAACATGGTACTAAATGGCTGGCCGAGTCAAAAAGATGTTTCACCACTTCTGCGAAAGTATTGGTGCTTCAGGGATGAACTGGCAGTATATGAAGGGTTTCTTTTTAAATCAAATCAGGTAATAATTCCATCCAAGTTAAGAGAAAAGATGCTCGAAGCGGTGCACAGTGGGCACCCAGGGATTCAAAGTTGTATCAGGCGGGCAAAACAATTACTTTTTTGGTTCAATATGAACAAAGATATTCAGCAGATGGTTGAAGGTTGCAACGTATGTCAGCACAATCAGCGCAGTAACATAAAAACACTTTATTATCAAAAAATGTTCCAGATCTACCGTTTCAAATAGTTTCCTCTGATATATTTCACTTCCGAGGTGACGACTACGTCCTGATCGTCGATAGCTATTCAAGTTTTTTTGATTTCAAGCGGCTTTCGGAGGCAACATCCGAAAACGTAGTTCGTGAGCTAAAAACATGGTTTTCTGTTCATGGGATTTCACAGATCCTAGAATCTGATAACGGGCCGCAGTATCATTCAGAAAAATTCCGAAAATTTTCTGAAGTATGGGGTTTCGAGCATAAAACATCCACATTTTCCCCGTGCTAATGGATTGGCTGAAAGATATGTGCAGGTGGCCAAAAACATCCTCAACAAGTGCAACGAGGACAAATCAGACGTTGATCTTGCTCTCCTGCATGCTAGAAACACTCCAAGAAACGATAACATTCCCTCGCCGAATGAAAGGTTGCTTGGACGACTGGTTCGGTCGAATCTACCTATGACGTTCGACACATTGAAACCCAAAGTGGTTACTAACGTAAAGGATGCTCTACTCCAGGAAAGGCAGGTGCAAAAACTATATGCAGATAGAGGAGCGCAGGACCCACCAAAGTTTGCAGGAGGAGATAAAGTGTTGCTGCAAGATCCGAAATCCCTTCTGTGGTCGCCAGCCGAAGTGCTTCGAGAACTGAAAAGGGTCCCTTACACGTACAATAAAAGTGTCATTACTAAGTAATGACATTACTAAAATTGTATGAAAAATCCATCATTACTCACCTTACACGATCATTAAAAGTGACATTACTGCTCAGTAATGACATTACTAGCGCCTCGTGTAAGGGGCCCTAAAGAGAATCGGTCGTATTTAGTTTCAGAAGGAGATAGAGTTCTAAGAAGAAATTCTCACCATTTACGTCGCCGCAAAGCGGATGATAATAACGATATCGAGTTCTTAATTCAGCAAAATGAAACGGACGACAACAACGAAGAGGAGAAACGAAATGAAAATATTCCACAGCAATCACAACCGCCAGAACAGAGCGAGCGGATAAAGACATCAGTTTAACACGAACCTTACACACGTCACTCGATTATTCGTCAACAATTGGACCGAGGATATCGTGAAAAACATGGAAAATCACTGTGTGTAATTTGCGAATACGCGTTGTAGATACCGTATGGCACGGTGTTTCCTACTCAGAAGATTACGTTTTATCGAGTTACGTTATATCGGCGTTACTTTGTATCGAGGTTGCTTTATACCAAGGTATGACCAAATACAAATATGTTAATACGGAATGCTCTGATGATTTTTCGAGGACACATTTTATAACCCAGGTACACCGATACAGGTACACTGTCAGAGTGACAGTGCACCTTGATGAAATATTGTTAAAACTGGCGTCACTGGGGCTGAAAATTTTGAAAAAAGTAGAAAGTATCCATAGAAACTGTTTATTATTTAGGAAAATTTTTCGCAAGCAGTTATAAGTTTTGAAACGTGTTTGCATCCGCTAAAAAGAACTGAATATTCATTATTACTATTTTTTGTAGTGCCTTCAATGGTAAGTTATACAAGATAAATAAAAAATCTAATTGTTTAACTATCGAATTGACGTTTCAGTTTCAACTCAATAAAGGATGTCCAACATATGTTTGTGTACGATTTGTGCTTGGAGGATAATCTACTAAATAAGAAGAATATTGATATGACTCTCCATTTCCAATGAATCGCGGAACACGAATGTAATACATGCAGTATTAGTCAAATTGGTTAGAGCCACGGAAGCCTAAAAATTTTGAAGTGGAACAATACTACACATAGTTTATATTTTGGTTTGCGATATGCGAATCAGCACCGCCTCACTTTATTATTGTAGCATTTTTAGATTACTAGTGAGGGGCCTCGCTACATGGAGTACTTTAGAAGAAAGCCCTTCGGAAGTTACGCAAATAACTCACTGGACGAGCAGCCGCTAGTGCCCTAATACGATTTCGTTCGATTTTCAGAGTGGTTGCATTCGGTACACTAGTGCGAGTGACGAAAGGTTAAGTGTTCATTGTCATCTGTTACAGCCCATCGGTTTTAATTTTAAAGTTTAAAGCCAGTAAAGTTCATCCGGAAATGAGCTGGGATTCCGGCTGGTTATAGTTAGTATTCTGGCTCCAGTGACACAACCAATTCTAACTGATCGATTGTGTCACTGGAGCCGGAATACTAACTGGAACCATCCGGAATTCCGGCTCATTTCCGACTGAACCTTAGTGGGAGTACTTAGCTAGCTAGCTCGTAGAATGTTTCGTGGGCGAGAGTGTCAGGGTTGACTTTGCAACGAAAGCTATGTCTGCTATAATGGACGCATAGGAATATCAGCAGCATGTTGAATTCCAACGTTATATATGAGTGTAAACGCGTGTCTCTGATGTTTTAGCAGACAGTAGAAAAATATAAGAGGTATCATGCGCGTGCGAGATGATAAGCAAAAATTCAAACAAAAAGGAATTATTTTGTAAAGTTATCAATAAATCCAGAAAACTAAAATCTATTTTTTCTGATTAAAAACTTGAAACTCTTCACATTCCGTACTATTTGTTTAACTACTAACATGAAAAACTGAATCATTTTGGCTTGATGCTGCTCTTTGATTGAAAATGTATTTCATATGACGATTTTGTTTTTGCACTAATATCTAATGATACATTGATGTTTCACCGGAAAAATAATGCTAGTACGAAATCGTTATTCAGAATGTAAATCTCATTCGTTCAAAAAAGTAATCTGCCGTAATGCAGAATAAGCCTGACTACGTTCTTCCAATCTGGAACAGCAATGTAAGATTTGAAAAATGCATGTAGTATGCTCGCTATCTACTGGAGTGTAATGGGATTTTCGATTGATTGCCACCGGTGTAGTGGAGTGCACTGGAACTGCACAATTTTAGCACTTTCTAGCAGAAGTGCAGAAAACTGGGTATGTTCCATTGACACTTCTGCCTGAAAGTGCAACACCAGTGCACTCCACTAATCAATCGAAAATTCCATAAGTTACCACGTACACAAGGTCGCATTTTTCCAACAGCGAGTCATTCATATAATCGCATACCTTGCGATTATCCTGCAAGGCACAATATTTACGATTAACATTTGTATCGCAGCACAGAGACTCCTTTCAGAATTTCAAATCGTACTTTCTGGTTGACCTGAAAAATCGCTTCAACTACCAGGATTTCGATAACACCAATGAAAATTATAAACTGTATTCTTTGAACTATAAATAACAGACTATGGTAGAATACTGAACATTTTAGTAAAATTTACTAGTTTAATGGTTGTTGTTGGAGTGGCTGGTGACATGATATGTAATCGATAATCTAACTTTTCTCCAAAAATCATTTTTTGGATGATATACAGCAAAGCGCCTGTTTTCTTGGTACTGTGTGGTTTTAAATTCTGCAGATAACATAATTTGTAATTCAGACATCACTGAAATAACAATTGTGTTAGAGGAACAATAATTTTCGGTATAAAGTTACAATTTATCTTAGCTCGACTTTTATTCTGTTTATATATTTCTGCTTCAGCACTTCCATTCATTCCGGTACTCTATATTTTTATTACATTATCTGCTGCGACTATCAATTCTTTTTCACAATTCAGCTTTATGAATTATTCCGTTGTTATGAACCTGCGTGGAAGGTCGCTTCTGTTGAACAAAACGGTTATATCTGTTTCTTCGATGTTGCTTGTCTTCAGTCTTTTTAGTAGGGGAGAGAGGGTAACAGTGGATCAGCAGGAACTATGAAACATTCGCAATAAAATCATAATGCATGATCAGAATCGTCTCATTCCCTCATATTTCGTGATTTCTAATTCAATACACGTGTTGCTATATTTTGGAAGAGATCTGATAACTATATCTCTTTTAATGGATATTTGTTTGTTTTGTGATAGCCAGAGTAAATTTGCAATGAAAAACATTATTCCATCTTTATGAGTTACCATTCATTGAATAAATGTTTAGTCTATTGCTATTTATAGCAAATTTTATGCTCAACATTTGCCACGAACAAAGTTTTTTGGCAACTTCTCCTGGTTCTGTGTAATTTCACAATTTTCATGAATAGATCCATTGGGTAACTGTGGAACGATGGCGTATGGGGAACAGTGATTTTTGTTTGTTTTTGTGGTCTGTCTCAAAATGTGAATGGGTTCCGATTTGCCAAAGTAAATACTACTAATATAGTGCAAAATTAGTAAATTTGGGCAAGTTTTGTAGAAATTGTCCCTTATTTCAGGATTGCAGCTAATATGCATATATGGTGGTTCGATATTACGCGATGATATAGTGGATTCTTTCGTAAACAAACGATTTTCGCCTCAATGTAACTTTAATTCAAAGCGTTAGGATCATTCTTCGTCAAAACAAAATAATGAAATTTATAAGTAGAATATTTCACTATAGACGACATCGTGTTTCATAGTTCCTACCCATGGGGCACACTGATACATTTTACCATCGACTGTTTATTATCCAAAAAATGTTATTTCCCCTGAATTTTACCAGCTGGAAAAAAATATATGTATTAGTAAACAACAGAGTGGCACTATGTATCACTTTTAGTTATACAAATAACAAGTATTATCATCAAAATTAAATTGTAGAAAAAATCTGTTTCATTGTTACCCTCTCTCCCCTACATATCAATATCTAGGCGGTAGAGCGATCTTTTGTGAATTTTACATTTGATTTAAAAATATAAACTTGTACTTTCATTCCGGAATTTTTTGAAGGTGCTCAGCGGTTCCAACAGCTGAAATCTAATATTGAAGAGCATTAAATTTTCATTTGCTCGTTTGCGAAAAAAGATCATGTCAATAATTTACCAAAACAAACTAATCTGAAGAAAAATAGCATACTTTGATCATGAAGTGTGTCCAGTTTAATTTTTTCGCTGCCAATTTCACCTGTCAATACGAAAGAGTTGAATAGGGTTGACTAATTTGATTATTCAGTGAGCCAAAAAATGAGGACCCTTTTGTATGGGACCTTGGCGTATTTAATTTGTATTTGGTATGACTGCATTTATGAGGTTTGTGCCTGATTCGCACTTATTAGTGTTGTCAAAAACAAAGCGATAGGTTTAACTCACTCGAGCTCTTCCAATGAATAAGGTACTTTTAGGGTATTTGATACTATACTTAAACTTTGCTACCTATCAATGAGTTGTGAGTTTTGCCGTAACTAGATGAAAACTAACCTCAACGTAGTTTACCTAAATCCACCTTATTCAAGGATACCCCAAAATAGAACTAAAAGAACTCAATTTGAGGTAGTTTTTCGTATACGTGTGAATCACATCCCAGCTTTGTAAGACCAAAAGTTTAATAATTTCTCCTAACAAAGCTACATTGATTCGGTAGATAGACTTGTCCGATTTGATTCAAATTTAGTGGCAGGCCCGTAGCATGCAGTTGGCCGGGTTGGCCCCCATCAATGGCGCCAACCTTAGGTGGGGCGCTAAAATAAGTAGAATAGGCTTTGTAAAATAAGTGGAATAAGTCATAAAATAAGTCAGTATAAATGTACCACCGTCTGGCAAGGGAACGCTTCAGATTCGCTATTTGTGTGCGGTGCATGCAAATAGATCATGTGGACTCTCTCCATAATAGGCAGTATTCACAATTTTAGGGTCGTGCTAATAATTCTCAGTGCACTTGCCACACCGGGCCTCATTGCTACGAAGGCTCATTTGCGTGTATGTACTTCAATGTTCATATGGCCAAACAGGCAGACGAACCTTGTCGAACTAGACGTACTTGGGACTGAGAGAGCCAACCAGTAGCTCCACGCAAGACAAACCAAATCGGTGACGGTGATGAGAGGGTAGTAGCGTAGAATGTTGGTACCTATAGCTATTGATACCTTGTGGCGTGGCAGAGGAGTGTAGGGTGAGCGTCCAAGTCAGTCTCACATGGTATGCTAGAGGTGAGCACATAAGTCAGCCTCACACGGTAAGTAAATGATGAGCACCCAAGTAAGCCTCACATGGAGTGTCAGAGCGACCGTCAGGGTGTGACAGAGCGGGCACCCAAGCAAGCCTCATACTGGATGTGTGCGGGAGTACAGTAAGTACTGCCCCCCCCCCCCCTCCCCAGAAGTAATGCCGGGAGGGGAAAGATGACGGAGCCCTATGGAGTTTAGCCGGTATTACCCGTTAGGTAGTTTAGTCCTTGTCGAGCCCGCCACTCTAATACACTTCCGTGTGGTAGCAACTACTAAGCACGTGTACTGGGTCAGTGCGAAATGCATTCTTCATAGTAAAAAAATACATACATACATAGCTCTATTTAGCACAAGTTTAGAGTGTGTAACGTCGTGTCATCTAGGCTGTGTAATCCTATGAAAAATCATCCTACCATCGCCTTGGGGTCTGCGTCATATCGGAAAATTTCGCATTGAATCGGCTTCTGTCTCATCTCCTTTTTCTCTCCTGCGTCCGTCTACGTCTCTTAGATGCCAGTCCTGCACTTCTTTCCTGAACTAGCGTCATACCCACTGTCAAAAGAGTCGACAACTAGTAGGATCCACATTGTCCCCACTCAAACGAATGGATCAATCTGCAAGTAGGAGCAGATATTTACCAACCAGCCAAGAAGACTTCAAAACCAATAAAAATGGACCATGCCAGTCGAAGGCCACAGGCCCAGCGCCATCTCGTACAGTTTCTGAAATTAGGGGCTTTATTCTCACAGGAAATTTTCTTCTAGTCACTAGGTGACGTGACTGTGAGAATAGGGCCCTAGATGTTTGTTGGTGCTACTTACAAATTTTTAATTCAATGGTAGTGTCTCATTCCCTCTTGTAAAACTCGCTTACCGCTGCTCATATCTTCCAACATTTCGACGCCGTCGGTCAACCGTCTCAATTTCTCTTATCTAATCCCCAATTTCCGTCGGAACTCGTATATGAGGCGCTCAAGGCTCGAATATCAACTACCTGAAGCGAAAAAGACATTATTTATCACATTAAGCATATTCCCTAATCCTATAATCAATTAAAGCTGTCTGTCGATTCTAATGCAGAAACGCTAATGATTTGACCATCAAGAATACGTCAGCTAACCTTAATTGACCCCCTTCGACACCAGTTTGACCTTACCAAGCCGTAACGCGGGTGGCGGCGTAAAAACTACCGAATAGGGGTTGAAAACAGCGTGATCTAAGTAATATCTGATGTTTCTTCAAATGTATGTGATATCTAAGACTGACTTGGATAGTTCCATCGAGCCTAGTTGGCATACCTTACATAACTAGACCCACTGTTCTCCATTCACCCACAAAGCACTTTTATTTCACTCTCTTGTATAAAAATGAGCAGGTAATGTCTAGGACATAATCAGGATATCGTGACGGCACTTAAACTGGTAATTCAAATCTAATAATATGCACTTCAATGTACAATCCACCAACTACAATCGCAGGTCACAGCTCCTAAAACTTGTCTGTCCTAAAACTTCAACACCTTGAAATAAGTGATTTCGCAAATCTACATATCATGATTTGCGGCTAGAATTTACATGACATGGGCGACAGTCAAACATGTACGAGCTTCAGTCGAATCCAAAGTGGACATCAAAGAGGCGCGAAACTGTGACCCCGCTAAGGGCGTCAGAATACCACGCTACGGCTCTGCTTGGTGGGAATCATTTCCGACTTGGACCGATTGAGTTTTAAAAGATTGTTTTTTTTTCTGGCCTTGAGTTCAACTTATTTTCGTATGAAGCTTCGTCTTTGGCAAAGTATCCATCTCCTTCAGAGACGTTTTCCGTACTGATGATAGCTAGGTATCAGGGATAATACATGATTTGAAAGGCGTTTCACAACATCGATTATGCTTATTAAAGCGTTCATAACAAAATACTGGAGAAAGTATGTCCTTCATTACGTTCTCATACTGTGTAATTTTCAACAGGAGTAAACATGATAAGTAGTCAATCAGTTGCTTGTTTCTGTTTATCACAAGCCTAAATTCACTTCCTAAAGATAAATGTATAAAACTACATTCATTTGAATTATCTATTCAGGAATTCTGTTTCATCGCTTGTTTCGTGTATAATTGTTCTGGTATAACAAGTAGTTCTGGTTCGATATAAGAATAAACTAGTCATAATTAAGAAAAAGAAGAAATTATAAAGTATTTTTAATAATGGAAATAATACTATTTGCGCTTCAATTCTACATTACTGCGCAGGCTTTATTCTTAACACAAAAAAATGCAATCTTCCACAAATTCAAAATGCAAATGCCTCTTTTGTATCGCAATTCTAAAATAACTTGATCAACTGCAACAATTTCATTTACAGTTCAATCTTTTAACTGCCCTTCAGAGGCTAGTATCAATATCTAAATCCATCCCTTTCTTCCACTATCCATCATCGTTTGAGCAATCATTCTATCAAAATCGAAACCAATTACAATTAATATATGTTAAAAATAATTCACGACAAAGAAAAACATGAGTCTGCTGTGACCGCATTCAGTTTATCGTAAAGAAATTCAAAAATAATTAATATTTCCGTTCGTCCGCATCAAAACAGAATTTCATAAATACCTGAAGATTTCGGATGTTTCCACCTACAATATTGGCTTATGGGCTTATGGTTGCTTATGTGTAGGATATTTTTAGAAAGCTGTTCAATTTTGAAAGTAAAAAAACTGTCCTAAAAGAATTATTTCACTTTATGTTGCATCAAAATTGCATAACTTAAAATATTTCACAGGAAAACAATAAATTTTTCATCATTTTCATCCACTTCACGGTTAAAAAAAAGTGCGAACTCAGCACACTCAAGTTAATTTCTTAGCCATTTTATGTAATGATAAGCAAATTATTCGATTATAATCAATTGACGATTTCTTTAAATGCTATTTTTATAAATAAATATGAAACTATTTCGTTTCTCTCTATTGTTCAATTTGTCTTCTTACCTCCCCTTTGCCTAACATCTCATAATTCATGCAGAGAGCGTTGATAAAACGACATAATACGTTAAAAATTGATCGAGTTTCAGTTCAGACTCAAAATAAGGATAACGGATCCCATCAGGGGCTATCTGTTTCATTCGTTGCTTAAATCCTAATGCTGGTATCTACAGGGTACTTTTTCGTGTGGATGGATCTACTACCCACAAGCTGAATAGAGAGCAATAACTGTTCTGGAATGATGAGTTGGTAGCTTTAGTTTCGTTATAAAATTCACACTATTTCGAATCGATGTCAGGAAAAAAAATGTTGCTGGACGTTATTCGTTTCTGTTCAGTTCACAGGGAAGTGACCATTGGTGGTAAGCTTGTTGAACTAGTGCCGTACATTTGCGAATCTGCTTCATCCAACCCTCGTTCCGTACTGGCAGAGGTCGGTCGGTTAGATTCGGTGGCAGCCTTCACAGTCGGTGCACTACTTATCGGCAATGGTGATAAGGTAGTACCGATTACCTTACGCATTAGCTCGCCTTTCTCGCTGGTGCTAATCTTGTTGATAGTAGGTTTCACGTTACTAGTGCTGCTGCTTCCGCTCCCCTCGCCAGTTGACCCATCGGGTACGCCTACTACACTGTTGACACGACTGATACTACCGCCATGACCGCCATTTGCATGCACGTACTGATAAATGAAGTTACGATCAAAGCTACGGACCATTTTGTACGACTTGCTCAGTAGAAAACGGGTAATGTTCTGCACGTACTCGTCTACATCGATGATCAGCTCTTCCTCTTCATAGTAGTGCACCAGATGGATCGAGATCACCTTGACATGCACGCGATCGAACGGAATCGTTTGAAGGATCTGAAATAGATAGTAGATAAATGGGTGTTTTAGAACTCGTATTATAATAGTAGTAAAAATCAGAATACATTTTCATGATAATGAGTACAAAAAAGTAGGTATTAAAAATTTCTCCTTTCAAGATAGTCCACACAGATACTTTTATCAACCATCTCCGACAGTTTTCCGATTGTACCGTCGCTGATGGGAAGAATTGCTTTATTGTTTTGTGGCATTCTTTGATGAAAAGACATCTTCAATAAATACACGCAGAAAAATTTAGCATATTTAACCCAAAAATATGTGTTATTGAATCCAATCATTTATTGTTTATCATTCTAACCAACGAAAATATTGGCTTGCAAATATCTTTTTATTAGAACAACAATAAATTTTTGCTTTAAATAAAAACATTTTTAAATTCTATAATTTTCTTTTAATTTCAATAAAAAAATTAAAAAAGGGGGCGATAAATTTTTTTACTGAACCGATAAATAAATTTTATTGAAGTCAATAAATAAATTTATTGTCTCCCGACCAATAATTTTATTTATTAAATTTAATCCACATTTTCTTTGAACCTGCAAATCTTTTTTCTGCGTATAGTCTGTTACATTCAATCCTGCCGCCAGCTCGTGCATCTTTGCGAGAAAGTGAGCCGGCCGCATACCACCTAACTCACAGGAACCTAGTAGCCGCTGCAATATGGCTTGCGCAGACACTTGAAATCATGCGACTTTCAAGTTCTCGATCGCGTCTATTGTCTCCGTTACCGACACCTCCACTTCTTCAAGTCTCTCAACCATTTTTACTTTCCTGGGTGGCTACTGTATCCAGACCCCATCGTACATCCCGTTCCAAAGAGTTAGACCGAGAATGGAGCCCTGAGGATCCCCTTCTGTAACGCGCATTGACTTCTGCCCTTCGTTCCTCGCGCACAGCAGCACTCTGCTCTAGAAGCAGCTCTTCAGGATCTGGCATAGACACGCGGGAGCCCTCATTCTGTGCAGCGCTGCGGCGATGGCTACCCAGATGGCGCTGTTAATGAATTCTTCACATTTATCGTGACCACAGCGCAGTATCGATCTCCTCTTCGCTTTCGTTTGGATGCCTTCTCCGCATTCTCGAGCGCAGTCCGAATTGCATCCACTGTCGATGCTACTTTGCGAAATCCGAACTGCATGTTGGACAGTCTGCGCTCGCTGTTAGTGTATTTCGTCAATCTGTTAAGGATAGTTCTCTCCACGGGTTCATTTTCGCCATCACGACTCGGTACGCCTTGCCCATGGATAGGCGTCAACTTCTCGGCACAGCTCCTTGTGGTAATCTGACTTGCTAATTTGGATCTCCCATTTTAAAGTGGCCCAGCTTCTCGAAACACTACCTTACGCTCCTCTCGATCTGCCTCCGGTACTGCTCTCTGAACCCGCCTACTGGTTCCGAGACGAGCAGCGCGCAGCGTATTGAGCGTCTCGTTCCACCAGTAAGCTGCACGCCGTCTACTGCGCGATTCCAGTTTTCGCGGTATTGTGGCGTCATAATCCTTCTTGTTAGATATACCGTATCGACGTTCTCGGTCCCATCGTCCGGCTGAAATGCTTCAACGAAAAGGTCTTTGTTGAAATCTTTCGTCTTCAACATTCGCTCGCCGGTCATCCTTCTTCGTGCTGTAGCAGGGTTCCGTTGAATGATACGGTAGCAAATCGCCTGGTGGTCGCTATGCATATGCATATATAGTTTAGAGAAAAATCAGAAATATTTAAACAAAAATCGTGCCTTTTATAAACATTTTTTCAGCATGGGATTTGAAGGATTTACTTTATGAAAAGCTTAGTATTTTCTTAATAATGTCATTGATTAATTGATCTTGAATCATATTTTGCAATCTATTCGTCATTTCAACACGAAACGAGCGCACAATAACGAAAGCTTATCATCACCTTCACTAGAGTCGCTTAATATTTACAATTTTCGATATGGTTTTTATGAATGGTAACCGACTGTAAACGGTGGCAATTCAGACTGACAAACATTTTCGAAATATCTATTGTCGGTTTCTTATGGCTAAAATGTGGTAGGTCCTCGAAAAGTATGTAAATTAAGAAGATTTTGGTAAGGGTTTTTCCGCGATATTTTAACCTCCACGCTCTTCTCTCGCTCGAGAATCCATATACAACTATCTCTCCCTGCACGAAACGTAACCTTTCTCATTCCGACTAACGTGCGCGCGTATGGTGCAATTCAAATGCGATTCTCGTTGGTGCGAGGAGTTACCTGATATTTCTTTGACAGTTAAATGACGCTTTCATTCCCATATGACTAACGGTTTTCGGTCAATCAACTGCTCGGTTAACTGCTCCAGTTTTAGTCTGAACTGCTTCACCTTGGAAGAGCGTTGAAATGACGGGAGAAATCATTCAGGATAACAAGTTTAGCGCTGCCACGACGACGACGACGACGAGACGATTTCAACTCCGCAGGGTACAACGCTGTGGTGTTGACTTTCATTCCTATGGTTTTCTCTTGTTGTATAACAACTCTGGAGTTGGTGTCACTCAAAAATTTAATTTATTCGAAAAATATTTACAAAAATTATCCTAAAGCGTTACCCGCGCATTGATTGGAGAATCTACGTAGGCGTTGATTAAATCTGACGCAAATTTGGGTGCTCTTGAAAATTCATGCATTTTTCGTACACCAATAACGGAATGTGAAAAGAATAGTGGCTTAGAAATTACTTGTAAAAAATATGTACACGTGTGGGAGGAATATTTCTATCTCCGATTGGCTTATTCTGCGTAGAAAGAGATCGGTTCCTGACAAGGTGTGTTTACAGAAAGTGGAAGAAGTTAGAAGTTCTTGATCTCAAAAACACGATCAAGGTAGCTGACAAATATGATTACCGTGAGAGGAGTTCTAGAGAAAATTTTCAATAGGACGTAAGTAACATTGAGAGCCTCTCTTTGTTTACTTTCTCTTTCGTTTATTACGACGTCACTACAAAACTTTGCACTAATTTTCCAGTACATATCGAAAGCCGACGGTTTTTACTAGAATATTATGCAAAGAGTAGAGTAGTAAATGTTGAAATGGCCGAGTAATGAACAGAAGAGAAAGACACCAAAGAGAATCTCTCATTGTTACTTACGTCCTATTGTAAATTTTCTCTAGAGTTCATCTGCAATAGGGTGAGAGCTATCTAATTTATTTTGTGATTGTCCAACAGCATGGTTTTGCATTGTACCTATAGTTTTGTATTAGGTTCTTTACTGATACTGTAACCTCAGTTTGTCACCAGTTCACTAGTACTGCTTGCATGGACTTATTTTTGTGCATGACCCTATTCGCTCTAAGCAGATCGCAAAGAAATCTAGGTCCTTGTAAACTGTACTAGTCGAACTGTCAAAGGTCAACATTCAAGAATTGTTGGGATATACGTCGGTTCAGATTGGAAAACCGGATTCACTAGTCGTTCTTCTAGTGTGAACCTCTTTTTATGGCATTCTGTGAACTATTCTTTTAATTTTCGTTCCCCACAAAAGAATTTAGTTTACTTAATGTTTCAATTGTGGATTCTCGTTGTTTCGGAGCATGTGTTATCCCGATTAAATTAACGAATTGGCAACATTCGAGTGAAAGTGACGTCTAGTCCATTACATTCCTGGCAGCAACGCAAAAATGTGTTGCCAACATTAGTTTTTTGCTTTATTTTTCATTTCAGAGTTTGAGAGCGAGTAAAGGAGCTTCATCCTAGGCTTATTAGCCAGGGCAAGGTGTAAATACCTCTGTCCCATCCCAAAGGACCAAAGAAGTGACATTAACCTTCTTAGCCAAGTCACTCCCATCGATTTATTATATACTCTTTAAACTGAAACGGTCGGTACGGTTGTCCTCGTTTCTTCCTCTTTCAAAATTCAAAACAATTCGTTAATTAGATTATTCATTGAATGAATAATTTAATTGCCGTCTAATTTTGAAACATCTTCAAACCCAACTCTGCACAGTAGGCCTGGCCGTTTTAATATTTGCGACATATGAAAATATGCTTCAAATATTAATGTTGACAACAAAAACTCTTCAGAATAACTGCAGTGTTTTCCAGGATGCTTTTCAATACTGGCTGTGTAAGGGTTAGACTAGAATAGAATAGAGTAGAATAAAGCTAAGTGTTACCCGCGCGATTCATATTTGTCCCTACTAATCCTCTCATTTTTCGATATTCTCCTATTTTACGGTGTAGATTACCTATGGCCTTAGAAGAGAGCATTTCCTATTTGTTTACTTGTATATTTGGCCATGCCTCTTCAAGACTGACCTATCTGGCCGAATTACGGATTCTTGCCTACAATCCTAGTCCAGTGCCATAAGGGTTCATAAGTATGCGTTTACATTTGCACCGCTTTCTAAGTGTTAGGTACAGTTTATACGGCTATGCCACATTGCTTTTAGGTGTATAGGGTTGCCACCCCTCCGGGTTTGACCCGGAGACTCCGGTTTTCGGGAGCAATCTCCGGATTTCCGGATTTTACATCAATTTCTCCGGGTTTGGTGGGAAGAAGCATAATTTCATTTTTTTATTGAAATCACTGATTCTTTACAAAATATTTAAAAAGTCTAAGTTAACTATTACTCTGGTTCAGATTTATTTTGTCCGACTAACCCTTGATTTTTAGGTGGCAAAGATGAGTTCACCAAATATTGCTGACTTCTTTCACAAAGCAATGAAAATGAAAAACAAATCAAATTTACTATCAATTAATAAAAGTAATATTTCGATATATGTTACAATTGAAATATTGCATCCCACTAAGTCGCTCAATATGGTGTAAAAAGTTATTTTGCTACAATTACTTCACTGTTACACCAAGGTATGGCAGCTTTGTTCTAATCAAACTGACTAGCTGAACATCAAACGAGTTCTTCCGGTGTTGTTGCTACTCCTGCAGCGACCCTTAACTGTTGGCTAGGGAGATAAGTTTTGCCCCTTTGTTGCGACCTCTGGTGATGAATAACCGACACCACATAGTGCTTCCCATGTGATGCCGCAGCCCTGCCTTATTTGCTCTCCTTTTCCTGTTGGAGATCAATTCTCGTTCGATTTATCCTGCACAGCGAGAGTAGCTGGTGCTTTTGTATTCTCAACACTCAGTCGGGAAAGTGAAATGCTACATCAGATTAAACCGATAAAACCGTTCTTAAACGTTGAAATTTACAGCTTTACTTTAAAGTAGTAATAAATAGCGATTAAAGTGCTATAAAATGCCGAGCAATCGCTTTCCGTCTAGTTCCACTCAAAATCCACCACCCCCAGGTCAGTGAAAATCTCCGGGTCAAAGCCTCTCCAGAGGTGGCAACCCTATAGGTGTACTGTCCGACGCCGCTGAGGTTCCGTTGCCAACGCCACAAATGCTCTTCAGGTGCAAACTGATGCATGTAGGGCGCAGTTGTCAGATCGAGCGGTGGAAGCGGAGGTCCTTGCTCAGCAAACCTGTGATTCATTGGTATGCTTGGTTTACTGCAACATAGGGGTTGATTCCTTTTTTAAATTGCAGTTCTTTGAGTTTGTATACCAAATAGCCCTCGCAATCAAACTGGTGATCCACTTGTTCGCCCGGTTTACTCACATTTAGGGATTGATTCCTTCTATCTTTATCTTTGAATCTGTGCTGAATTCGAAATGTGCATTTCACATTGTCACAAAAGCTATTTTCATATTTCAATCCCATTGACCCTTATCCAATATTATAAAAGAACAATATGGTTCACTTCTACATTCCTTAAAAGACACCACACTGGCGCCACCATGGCACAAAAGGTTACTAGTACACTGTAAATTTTGCAGTACGTAATGACAATTCGCAGTTCAACACAATTAGAGGTGGCGACATTTCTAGATTAGGGACACTGAAAATAATCGAAACGATAAAACCATATGCAATTAAACATCATTCCATGTGCGTTCTCATGTTAAAAAGCAAAAAAAAATGATTTCCCTTTGAATTTCACGTGAAAATCCATTAAAAAGCATTTCATGTGGTATTTCAAATTAAATTCAAACAAATTCCACGTGAATATGACATATTTATCCATTGAATGATCATTGCCATACTATTAAATTTTCCACATGACTTTCGCATGAAAAACATGTAGGGTGAAGTGCCTATTTTCACCATACTAAGGAGGGCGCCTCACTGAATCATTAAATACTCGGCCTACAAATAATGGAATGCGTAAAAACTGGCATCAACAGCTTTGCTTCGTTGTTAAGTACCAAGATAATAGCATACATGCGCTGAAAACAGTGAAATTATTGTGTTTGAGCGCAACGAAAACACGAATCGAGTGCCCCCATTGTTGCGCTACCATTTGACTCAATGCGTTGAACAAAGATGGCAGACACTGCTCTAACCAACGGATTCAAATGGGTAGCGTGATAATAGAAACATAGCGATAATGGACTCATCACCCTAGTGTATTTCTACATGTAAAACAATTGATTTCACCGATTCTTCTGCCAATGAAATCTATAAGTAAAACAATGTGATATTCACGTCTAATTCATTTAAAAAATTAGTAAATGGTATTTCTTATGATGTTGATGTGCTTTTCACACCATGTTCGCATGAATTTCATTTGAAAACCATATCTCCCACACTCGAATGAATATTCAAGTGGCAACGGTGTGTATTTAATGTGTTTGTAGATTGAAATAATTCAATAGATTTCCACATGATGTTAACGTGTTAAGTTTTTTCAGTGGAGAAAACTTTTTTGGATTTATTATCTTCCCAGCAAGAGAAAGCTACATGATCTGGTTCTAATGATCATTTTTTTGCGTCGTCTGACCAGTTCATTAAGAGGCACAGTTTACAGAAAAAAAGAAAACAGAAAAATATTTCGCTGACGAAAATACTGGAAATCTCATTCTCTGCTTACACTGCCCATAAAAGCATAAGAGTCCCATATGGATTTTTGACGAAAATGAGTTATGTTGGATTGTATTCTGTATCACCACTGAATCACAATAAACAAATAACTACCAGGTTTATTATGAAAATACCGAAAAAAATACCAAAACATGGTTGTCCCATCCATAAGGCTCAATGAGAATGTAAATCTTCAATAGTGTTTTTCTCGGCTTGCTGTTTTTCAATATGCTTTTATGGGCAGAACATGTATTTGGGATAATTTTTACTTACGCAGCTGGAGAAGATTCTGGTAGTTTAAAGCAGCATCCCTAAAATGCAGCTGATGTAAAAACAAATTACGCCGATAAACCCACGAAATATTTTACACTGAGCCCCAACTATTGATTCTTACGTTGCGTAGGCCTGGCAGCACTTTTTTTCCTTCTGTTGATTCTTACGTTGCGCAGGCCTGGCAGCATACTCAAGGTTTCAGACACTCAAATACCAACACGTTAGGAAATGAACAATTTGCCCACGGCTTACATATACTAGGCTAGCTCGTTAAAGTGTAAACATTTGACGAGCGCGCGTCATAGAAATCGTCGGCGAAAACAATTACATGAAATTCCTATATTGTTTGCTGCTAACGAATGATCAACACCAGATAAATCACAAGGAAGCTATGCCGATGTCCAATACCTTTGCTGTGAACAGAAAATTACGGCGGGATATGTTTTCTATGGCATGCAGCTAAATTCCCGATTTACGCTAATAATCACATAGATGCACTGATTATCCACTGTGTCTAGTGTAATTATGGCGTAATTTACGTCAAGAATCCATTGCACACTATTTTTTTTTCCACCATAAGAGCTCAAATATTGTCAATTAACAACTTTCGAGAAATTTGTTTGTTAATCTCAACGATTTCTCTGACGTCACCGAAAACTGTCAATTCGCGGAGTAGCAATCCTCGTTTCAGTGAGCCGTGCAATTTGCCCACCTTTCTCTTCTATACTTCTTGGGCGCGTTTGACATTTCAATCTACGGCGCACGCTAATCGCAGAATGATTAATTATTGAGATTAAAAACCTGTTTCGTCTACTGATGGCATTACATTTATGTCCTTTTGATTCGTATGGGATTTACAGGAGTGGACTATATTGTTAATATACAATATTTGCCCATATTCTAAACGACTGTTATGCTAAATGTCTTTCAAAGCATAGAATTTACATTTATGGCAACGGTCTTAGGCCAAATGGCCAACTATATAATTCCTTATACCAAAACTAATTGTAGGTTCAGTAAACATGCACAACGCCGCATTATTCAACGTCGGCGACGTCGCGATGTTCCACCAGAACAACAGGAATGTGACGATTTGAATCACATCGATGAGCGTTACACTAAAACGTTAGACAGCGAACCTTTTTTACAAGATAATAGTGACACTGATTATGGCCCTATTCTGATTTTTGCATCGACACAGCACCTAAGAATACAAGCACAAGCAACAATGTGGATTATGGATGGAACATTCAGTACAGTTCCATGGCAATTTGCGCAGCTCTTTACCGTCAACGGAAGTGTTGGCGAGGAAATTTTTCGTCGTTTCGTTCCATTAGTGTATATACTATTACCGAAAAAGAATGAAGTTTACATGCGATACAGCATTCTGTGCGCTAATAGAAACAGCCGGCAAATCTCGCTGTGAATTCGTCCCCCACTACATAATATTAGATTTTGAGACAACTGTGATAAATGTTGCTAGAAAAATTTTCCCCGGTGCTGCCCTTCACGGATTCTTTGCCATCTAAACCAAAGTTTTTTTTTCAGAAAACTAAAACAACTTGGTCATCAGACAAAATATTCAAAAGATCACCGAATATAACTCATTTACATACAAGTTGTTGGCTTGGCCTTCTTGTTTCATCAAAATATACCAATGGCATTCGATGAATTGGGGAAATGTTGGCCAAAGGTTCTCGACGATTTTTTGGCTTACATTAGTGAAAATTATATTTTCGGTAGGAAGGAAGCTAACCAAAAAGTTTCTCGAGGGCCACTGTTCACCCCCCCCCCCCCCTCCCCCCTCCCGCTTTGTGGTCAGTTTTCTAAAATGTGTCGAAAAAGATTCCTAGGACCTCCAATAATGTGGATGGCTGGCATAATAAATGGAACGGTTTGTTAAGCCGTGGAAATCCTACATTCTATGGTGTGTTGAAGCAGTTGCAGCTTGAAGAGAAAAACGCTAGTACGGATGTTTTACGTACAGTACAAGCGGTACCAACAGCTACAAAGTCTAAAAAGAACTCACGAAAGGACCTAAAACTGGAAACCCTAGTTAAACCATACAAACCAGGTGATTGGATTGGGATCCCTAATAAAAAAAATTATACACGAACTTTAACCCATATAGTCCAACAATTCCACCTATTGTTTGGATTATACCCTGAACAGGTCGTTAGGGTCTTGGATCATAGGATGTTTATTAGGGATAGATTTAGTGTTAATTTCTCCATAGCATTAAATGTAATAAAATTTGTATTTCAGCTTAATCAATTAATTTTCTTCAATTTACATTTCGATGTTTTTCGGGTATGTGGAATTCGGGCGAATGGCATTCGGGTTTATGTTGCATTCGGGCGAATGTCTTTTGGGTATTCGTGGCATTCGGGTAAATGACATTCGGGTTTATGTGACATTCGGGCAAATGTCATTCGGGTAAATAGCTTTCGGGCGAATGTGATAGAATCCGCTGGCAATGAATAATTAGGTTGTATACCATTCCCCCGAAAGCCATTTCCCAAAAAGCCATTTCCCAGAAAGCCATTCCCCAGAATTCCCTTCCCCAGAATGTACCATTCCCCAGAAAGACATTTTCCAGAATGCCCCATTCCCCAGAAAGCGTATGAGCGTACTAGCACTTCTTGCATGGGGAATCTGCAGTCGCCCTCTTGTAGGCAGGGTATTTGGAACCACCTGTCTGATGGTCGTTTCCGTCCGCTGAAGTGCAAAGCATGGATTCTATCACATTCGTCCGAATGGCATTTGCCCGAATGCCACGAATACCCCAAAAGACATTCGCCCGAATGCAACATAAACCCGAATACCATTCGCCCGAATTCCATATACCCGAAAAACATCGAAATGTAAATTGAAAAAATTTAATTTATTAAGCTGAAAGTGATGACTTTTCATCCCTATTGTTTGCAGTTAATTATTATTAAGATATAATATGCTTTCGCAGCTAAGTATTTTTTCAGTAGGAAGTTTTAAACCTACTAGTCTTGTGAATAAGGAGCTAAACAAATCTTATAAACTAACTTATAAACTATAAAGAGAGCTAATCGTTGCAATTTAAAATTGCAACGATTTTTTTCGGAAGTTGCTTATAATACTGTTCGTCATAATTTCTACTGTTTCTATGTTTGCGAGTCTGTGCAACTCATTTGTGCTAAACCAGGGAGGACGCTTCAAAATCATTTTCAGAATTTTATTCTGAATCCTTTGAAGCGTTTTCTTCCTAGTAGCACAACAACTTGCTCAGATTGGCACTGCATATAGCATTGCCTATCTAAATATTTGTTTATAAATTAATAGTTTGTTCTTTAGGCAGAGCCTAGAATTCCTATTTATAAGAGGGTATAAACATTTTATATATTTGTTGCATTTTGTTTGGATTCCTTCAATGTGATCCTTAAAAGTGAGTTTTTTATCGTAAATCAAACCCAAGTATTTAACTTGATCTGTCCACGTTAAATTCAAACCATTAAATTTAATAATATGGTTATTATTTGGTTTAAGAGAAGAAGCTCTAGGCTTATGTGGAAACACAATCAATTGTGCTTTTGCCGCATTAGTGGAAATTTTCCATTTTTCAGGTAAGCTTCGTTGCAGTCAACTGCAGATAATACGAAGACTCCTCCCAGTTGCTGAGATGCTAGTATCATCACAGAAAAGTGACTTTTTACAGCCTGTAGGTAGATTTGGAAGATCACATGTAAAAATATTGTATAGGATTGGTGCGACGCTTGATCCTTGAGGGACGCCTGCTTTAACGGGTAGCTTATTAGATTTACAATTCTGATAAGAAACCTGTAGAGTACGGTTAGTAAGATAATTTTCAATTATCTTAATTATGTAAATTGGAAAATTGAAATCCCACATTTTGACAATTAATCCTTTGTGCCAAACACTGTCGAAAGCTTTTTCGATGTCTAGAAGAGCAACTCCAGTGGAATAGCCCTCTGAGATATTTGCCTTTATCATGTTAGTTACTCTCACAAGTTGAAGTTGAATGTCCAATACGAAATCCAAACTGCTCGGGAAGAAAAATAGAATTCTCATTGATATGTGACATCATTCTAGTTAGGATCATTTTTTCAAATAATTTACTAATAGAAGAGAGTAAACTATTTTTTTTTCAATTCGTTTATTTGGCACGGCTCAATGCGTCAGCTTAGAGGAGCCATGGGTCTTTTATATATTTACAAGATGTAAAAAATAAAAATCACAATACATTTTATTTTGAGCCTATAAGCAAGTGTTACCACACTAGAAGAAATTCTATCTTGGATTTCCACATTCTCATATTTCTTTGCAGTTGTTTCAAATACTCTATTCAGGGATGAGACCTAGACGTCTTAATTTTTGCACCTATTCCATTATAAGAAAAATCAACTAATCCACTCAAGGATTAATGATTTACCCTTTGTTTCCCATGCAAACCAGTATATCGTTCCAAAACTAATTAACACCAAACGATTACCGTTCGTTTATGATGTACAGTTAACGCCCACAATGATTGAATTATTTATCAACAACAACCTACAATTAAAACATGATGATAATTCTAACCTAAGCTATTATAGCTCTCACCACAAAGACACGTGTACAGTTCCCACAATTTACCCTAGCTTTCTGTGCTGATACTTTACATACGTCCAGCGTGAAAAAAATTCAACCGCAAAATAGTGTTTACGAGGATAATCCAGATAACAACCGTTACCGTATTGACTAAAATCGATTTTTCTAACCACGAAGCCACTCGACCTAACCAAGCAAACACAGTTCCTTCGTTCCAACCCATCCCCTCGACCGTTTAAATGCTTGAATTGTCGGTTACCTGTAGTTCCTGTCCCTGGCAGCCAAGGCTAAGTAAATCGATCGAAGTCCTGTTGACAGCCAACATTAGCGTGTACACCGGAAAACATTTGACGCGTGGGTGGAACCATTCTGTCTCCTCATCCAGCACGCTGTTGATTCGTACTTCGCTGTCGTCGTCGTGATGAAGCGTGACCTACGGTTAACGCAAAATGTGGTTAGCACTAGTGAATAGATTTTCAGTCTAGACCGAGGGGACGCGAGGTAACTAAATGATTGTCAATCAATCACCGGGGTTCCCTTCAGCTCAACGTTGACTTCACTAACTAACCTCTTTGGGGTAGGTGTTGGGCGACAGACAGGCGTGAATAACCTGAACATTGGACCGGAAGGCATTCTGTTTGCGGAGGGAGAAATATTTTCGTGGATCAGGTTCGACCAGATATCCGCCCCAGTTCATCGTTTCCGCCAGCCACGGTGCGGTCATCATCGAATCGCTGATGCCGGTTAGCGACTGGAAGAACGTTCCGAATTTTTTCTTCCCCAGCAGATCGGAGACGAAACGTGCCATCTCTGGGGTCAGCTCGTGCCGGTTGGTAAAGTTCAAATGTTCCACCGGAGCGTTAGCATTTCGCATGAAGGTCATCGGGTACTTTTTCATGTGGATGTCTCGAACGTATTTCACCAGCGCCGGGTTGTCCTGGGGGACGCCCATCAGGTCGTAGTCGCGGGACATGTTCAGTCGAAACTGTTGATGTCGAATTTCTGAAAAGAAACAAAAATGACGAAATATGGTTATGAGGGTTGCTTTGAGCGTGTTACTTTTTTTTCGACACAAGGTTCGTGCCAATTGACCGCGCACTTATCGCCTCAAGATCTGGTTCTTTTGCGACAGAAAAAAACATGAACAAATTAATTATTAGCGACCGGCCCAGAGCATTTTTCTTTCTTTCCAGCAATTGCCGTCTGGCCTGTAGATGCTGAATTAAATAAATAGTAATGTAATTACGGGCATATCCACTAACCGGCTTAGCCGTGTTTGTACGGTCGAACCACATCAAGCGTATCTAAATAGGTAATCTAACCTTAGTAAATATCGATGGTGAACTCCAGTGTACTCGACTGGACGGTGGAGTGTTGCGAATTTACATCAGACCTACATTTAGAGTAATCGTTGCCACCCACACCTAATGAGCAGTCGCACGAATGGGACATCCACATTTAATTTAGATTATGTTCGATAGGTTAAATCAATTGAAAACTTTTCCGTAGTTGGAATAAGTTATATTTGATCCAGTCCTAACCTAGTAACATGTTCCGGTGGAAGTCAATTCATTTTATAATTTATTTCACACTCAACACAATAACAGCACAATAGGTACCTAACACTTTAAAATGCCTAATAATCAGCTTTAGCGCTACCCTACATAAATGGTAAGCCAAGTCTCAATATACCTTTGCCCAGCTGCTAGCGGCCAGTCGAAGGTTCGAGCAGCAGATATAAGAAAACTTTAGAACCTCGAACATCGTTATTCATTTGATAAGGTTCAGCGTGATGTGCGGAAGGAACACAAAACTGCGCTAAGCGCCAAAAATACGTTACATCCTCTCTTCAAGTTCTAATTATTTTTCGTCGGCTTTTTTCCGCTACGAGGTCAAATATTAGGCAATCCATGAGACGTTTCTGATCAGCTGATTATTTCTTGTTTACTTATTCTGACGTTATTCCGAGGGGTGCGACGTCCGACAATATCGTTGATTCGATCCAACTTCAAACGAATCGGATAATGGATTGCCTAATCGACGCCAGAGAGGTGACTCCCACTATCTGATCGACCCAGCAACAAATTCATGGACCGGTGACCATTACCTACCTCAGATTTTTTCACCTCAGAAAAATCTTAGCTAAGATTGAACCCAGACCAACTGGTGTGAGTGGCGGTCGCGCTTACCACTTAAACACCGGCACCGTCCATAACAACCTCAATATTGAAATGTTTACCATTTTTCAGTTTGGGACCAAGATGCGGCGTCACACCCGTACCTGGAGCATCTCTCCCGAATTTACCTTTGTTTTTAAAATGTTCGTGGAATTTTTTTTTTCATGACAAAAACCAGTTCAGTGTATTCTAGATACCTGTCGCAATTGATAAAAATAAAAATTTCATCATATATTGTATGGTTTGCTTTGATGCAGAATTGATTTTTAGAAATGTTCGGCATCTCGTCCGAAATTACCCAATCTGTCAGTGTCAATGCAATCAAACATGAGACCTGTCAAAAGCAGTCAAATCCAGGAAAATCTCGTCGAATCCTTCTGGCAAGTCTCGTACTCAATTGGAATGACACAAGAGATTATAACTACTACCCTGTCAAAAAAAATGCGGACGAACATGGTCAGGCGATTTAAAAAGTTTGACGTTTGAGTCAACTCACCTGTGTTAGTTGCCCCTCGGAACAAATGCAATTTGCGAATGCGATTTAAAGACAATTTCAATACTTAGACAAATATTCTGGCGGCTGAAATGGACTTGGTTGATTTTCGCGTTTTTCAAACAGGGCGGTTCATGCTTGACTTAAGCTGAAAATTGTTTTTTGAACAATTGGTGTGTTCTCCCTTGTACTTTGTTTGTTTAGTGCACTTCATTTAGCCAAAGAATGTGGGAAATTGTGGAATAGTGGAACAAGATCTCTGACCTAGAGTCTTAATGAACGTCAGATTGTGGGAAGTTTTGGAGTGCAATACCAATTTCACCATTGATTCATCCTATAATTCAGTGGTGATTACCTAGTATAGTGGTAAGTATATGTGAGTAGATAATGAATCCGAAAATAAGTATTATTTCATATTAGGCAATTAAGTGCTATTAAATGGCGCGTTCCGCGGGCGATTTGTGGGCGATTTAAGGGCGGGTTGGGCGGCAAAAAAATGACGGTGGCAAATCGCCCAAATGTTGCATTTGAAATATCCCCCTAATTGCCAGCCATTTGCTGGCAAATTGAAGGGCAATTAGCGCATCCGAGTTGGCAAATAGCCCCCCGTTAGCCAGCAACTTGCCGTTTTAGACTAGGTAGAGGTCGCATGTCGCTGCTAACCAACCCAGGAACAACTTGACAGATAGTGCTTGTTTCATATATGTACCACCGATTTGATTGTGGCGCTAGTATGCCTTCTCTGTACGAGTACCACGAACAACGAAACGAAAAAGTTTCAAGAGAAAAGCGTGTTTCGTTACGTGTGTTATGAACGCCGTCAATGCGGCTAGAACGACATTTAGAAAAAGCGTATTCCAAAATGTGGATAAAGAAAACTATTAATAGAGAATAAATTTATCCCTAACTGGAAACCATCAGCAAAGTTACATAAATCTTATTATAAATTTAGCTGGAAGTTTTTTTTCCTAAAAATGTTCTGGTTTTCTTGAGTAAAGTTTATAATCGGTAAATCATTGGTCCTTTTTCCTCGAGAAATATAAATGAAAAATTTTGGCCAATGAAAGTTCATTAAGAACGTCACGAATTCTAGTATCATGATCGGGAAAATAAACAATATATTTCTACACATTTAGCACAATTGGTTTTGAATAAAATTTGTGTGTTTTTATCAGAATTCTGGCAGCAAACCGGTAGTGCTCAGCTTCAGCAAGAATGCTGCCTGGAATGTACAATTTTGTTCGACTCCTGCCAGAGTTTTGTTCGACTATTGCAATAATTCTGTCCGGAGGATATTGCGATGGTTTTGGTATGGATCCCTTCAGAATTGTTCTGGCATTGTACTCGACTTCGGTCTTATAAAAACCCAACGGAACGGCATCTACCGAAGGATTTCATGTCTGGTGAGATGTTGATTCGATCCGGAAGATTTTCGGGAATTCCAATATAGGTGGAAGTGGCTTGATTTCGAAAGACATCATCTTGTATTTCCGAAAATCGATTTATTTTATTTTGGATTTTTTAAATTCAAAACGTAATCTATGTTTCGCCATGACATCACCAAATCACCACAAAATTTGCTTATGAACGAAGACTGCATATCAGGAAGACTGGCAACTCTGTCCAGAATCTGGAGACAGTAACAGCCACGACACTTGCGGGTAAAGGTGGTACTTCCCATAGTGATGCACACACATATACACTATTACATTAAGCTTCCTACCTTCCTCCAATAGAGGCGCTGTAACCTCTGTCGCTTCTCGTTTGTATGGGGGAAGGAAAGAGATATCAGTCTTCTTAATATGTAGTCTTTGTTATGAGCTCAATATATGGGAGCTGTCAAGTTGTCCCCGGGCTTCTGCTAACACTGAAAATTTATCATTTCGTTCTTACATATGCTAGGCCTATTAGTTTGACACATATTGCCCCGGGTACACATTTTAAAGTAATGGGATACAATGTGCTAGAACGAGACCCCATGTTTCAGTCCGTGAATACATGGAGACAGTAGCGCTTTGCTCCCTCTAGTAGTTATAATCTCTTTTAATGACACTGATATGATAAACAAACGAGATAGCGACTCTTTATACCAGCGATTCAGCACAGTTTCCTGGCAACCCTATACCAACATTAAGATTTCTGACAGCTCATTTACAACCACAGATGCAATGTACCGCCAAAGGATTTTGGTTTGTTTGCCTTACGAAATACCTAACTTCAACCGGTTTTTGCAGTGCAATTTTTTTGGTTTTCCTCATGAAATAATTAAGCACCATTTCTTTTTTAACGGGAGTAGAAAGGTTAATTGAGATATCTGACGTCTAAAATACGCACACTGAGATCTAGCATTTTTATACTACGGCCCTCTCCTTATGCCCAGAAGCACAAGAAACTGAGTCCGAGTCGCATGCAAATTGAATAAAACTCTTGAATGACCCCAATAAATATAAAGGTAAACTTTTAAATACAGGTCGATTTGTAAATTCTTCGTTTAGGTGCGATTTTGAGGTACAAATACTTTCAAAAATTCTAAAAAGCAAACAATCGGAATCTGGCAACTATATGGTCGATTGTTGTTTTTAGGTTTTCGGCAGGGCCTAGTAGAGAAAATTATGAGCTAGACGTGTCCGATTTAGTCCAATTTGTTGCTGAAACTCCTGGTATAACTGGGGATCGATGCAAATATTATATCGTGACTACGACTAAAGTTTCAATATAGGAGCTCCTTTTCAAAATTTCAGAAACAGTAGGTAGAGTTTTAAAATACAAGTAACTTGCATTGTACTGAACGGAATTACACCATGTTTGTACTAATAAGTCGGAAAAATGAGCATCCATTTTGTATTAAATTTTGAAGTATATGTATGATTTCTATAAATAAAGCAAAATCTGATCTTCAGAAAATCTTTCGAAAGCGACGTAGAAAATATAGGTCACACACATTCTTTTTCTATCACTCTTTGCTTGGATTTTGAACTAGCAAGATATGAACACGTTTCCTACCTGTGTGTAAATGTTTATTGATCGTTCTTCACGCTGCTGTACGAAGCTAAACTTTAACTGTATCAATTTTGTCGGCTATTTTCGGCAAATTTAGGACTAAGAGAAACGAAAGCAGTGGTATTGAAAGACGAATAGGTAGTCTAGATCGAATCAGTAATAAACTTAGGACGGAAAACTAGGACTAGACAGGCTCATACGAGTATGATCGAAAGCAAATGTGAATAATCCTTTGCCTTCTGCTGGAAGGTGTTGGGCGTTCAACCCAAGTCTACCGCAAAGTTGCTGATAGAACATAACTGATCATCATGTTCACCGCCGACGCCCAAATCCTCACAAATCCTCTCCTAGACCGACCATACAATCATTCGTTGCTTGGATTTTGAAAGAGCAACATGTAGAATGGTTGGGCACGTCACCTAGCTATGTACAAATTTTAACGGGCGCTCCTCACTCTGCTGTCAAAGGTTAAAGTTTACACACACGAATGATACTTTGTTTCATTGATCTAGTGGTTTAATTGTAAATCTGTAAATGGTAAAATTATATCCGATTGATGACCTATATCAATCATGTCAGAAGTCTGCACCATCCAACGATCTTCGAATCCAGCGAATTACCCATCAAAACCAACGCCAACATCAAAGGTTCTTTTTAGATCCACCGTAATTATCATAAGGAAATTTTAAAAATTCCCATTTAAATATGATTCCGTTGAGTATCGTTAGATTTGAATTAACAAGTGTAATCACGACGTTCCGGTTATGTCAGAGATATTACCCAGCCATCTTTTTTGCTTTGATTTGGTAAGGGGCCGTCCATATACCCCGTAGACAGTTTAGGGGAGGGTGGGGTTTTCGGCAAAGTTCACGCTTGTCCATGGAGACGGGAGTGGGAGTATAAGAATTGTCCACAAGGACTCTTGATTACTTTTTCCTTTTTTGGAATGAAGAAAAAAATTGCACCATCATCGGCATAAGCGCTTGTTTTTTTTTTCTTCGAATTTTTTTCCAAAAGTAAGAAACTATTTGAAAAAATGCTGTTAACTGACATCACACAATTTTGCTCTCAGAAATATTTGATCCAATCAGCTGTGATTTCTTCAATTACATTTTTGGATTTGATATCTTATTACATGACTAAATTTAACAATTCATAGGTTACTTCCATTTTGTGTTATGGATGCTATGTTACGATGACTGAAAAAATGTGTTTTTCAGACACTAAAAAACTTTTTAAACTAATAGTCCAGGACACTGGAGAAATCCATAATTTCCTGTCATTTAAAGTTCATTTATGAAATGTCCACGTGCACATCGTGGGTAGGCGGTAGGGGTACAGAGATTGTCCTTGCTTGTCCACGGAGGGGGAGATGGGGGTCAAATACCAGGGCATTTCTGTCCACATAGTATATGAACGGCCCCTGAGTAGTCATGCGATTTGATTTGTTTGAATTCTTATAAATTAAAATGGAGTAATTCTGGAATTTGTTTTCCTGTGCCTTAAAAAACAATGTTTTTCCTTTATTTTGATGACGGCTCGAAGCAATATAGTATAAATAGGTATGGCAGATATCACGGTTTGCTAACGTTGGAAGCCAAAAATTCGTAAACAATCCAGAAGCACAACGGGACGTCATAGCGTTCACACGATTCAATGGAAATGGAACGAACGGTATGACAAAAGCAAGTCGATTTACTATCACCACCACTAACTAATCACTCATGTAAGATTCGTTTTACGAATACCAAAATGCCATCTTAGCCACCATCATCATCTGACAAGGTCAAAAAAGTAGACAATTGTTTTGAGTTGATGACGACTATGAGTCGAAGTGTGATACCTTTGAAACAGATCGAAAAATAAATATTAGTATAGGGTTGGCATCCCAGAAACAAAATATTCCGCTCTGCTGGCTGGATTGGAACCTAGCTTCAACAGAGACTCCGGTGTTAACGCTTTACTGTATACTGCAGCACAGTTCTGGTTGGAGAACTGACACTATGCATGAGAAATAAAACGGGTATTGAAACATCTCAGACGGCCAGTTCGACTGTCTGCTCTTGAAAGATATTTTTTGCAGGTAATTCTCTTATTTCACTATGGTTCAGATGTGGAGAGACGTGGAGAATTCATGATCGCGTGGGAACGAGCGTTTATATGTTCGCGCTTGAGACCGCGTTTTTAAATTTGTAGGTACTAAAACGTTCAATTAATTTTCGGGGCATTTTCATGTATGCGAGATCACGCGTACGTGGATTAACATGATCACGTGGAAGTTTATTTGTCGCGTGTGGTAGTCTGTATATAAGTTCACGTTGATAAATTCAATAGTGTAATCGTATGGTAATTTTCATTTTCTCGTTTATAAAGTGAAAGTGCTAACGAGTTGATTTGATCACCGAAGCGTTTTTATCGCGGGCGTTAACGTGTTTGATTGCGTGGGCGTTTTCAGTACGCCTATGCTAGCGTTTGTATAGCTTTGCGTGTTCGAATTCGTTTATATAAATGTGTATGCTTGTTCCTGCCAACCGTCATTTTGATGTTTGATTCTGACTGTACGGTTCAGATGAAGGAAGAAAATGAGCTGCTCATCTCACTGGAGACTCCAACTACGATGGCCTAACACTTGTTGTCCAGTTTTTATACGTCCCGTAATTTAGAGTGGGAGTTCCCGTAATTCGTAATTGTTAAGGGGAGCGTCTGGTATAAAGTGCTCAAACCGAAAGTTTTGTTTTACTATTTTGAAGGCAAAACAACAATGGATCTTTTGTGTAATATCAAGAACTATTTATATATTCATTGTGCATGAAAAAAAATTCTCGGTCATGCACAGCCACACATGTGAGCGTTCCAAGAGTAGCCCTCCAACCATTTCCAAGTCGAGGAGCGCCGCGGCGAATACGATAACTTTTGATAAAATTATCTGACATATGAAATTCAATAAGATTTGTAAAGCTTACACTTGTAGTTACTCGATGAACTAAAAATGGAAAAAAAAAAAGTTCGAGTTCCGGAAAATGGCTTCATGAAAACCGTAAAATCTCATATTTTCCTGTAAAATTCGCTCTTTTTGCCTTTCTCATACAAAGAAAGGCTATGCAATCACTGTAAAAATCGACTTTTTAACCGAGGCCCGGAGGGCCGAGTGTCAAACACCATTCGATTCAGTTCGTCGAGATCGGCAAATGTCTGTGTGTGTATGTATGTGTGTGTATGTGTAAGTATGTGTGTGTGTGTGTGTCATTTAAACTCACACAATTTTCTCAGAGATGGCTGAACCGATTTTCGCAAATTTTCAAATAGTTTCATCTGAAAGGTATAGCGCTCCCATAAGCTGCTATTGAATTTTTAGCTGATCCGACTTCCGGTTCCGGAGTTACGGGTTGAAGAGTGCGGTCACACAGCAAATTCCCATATAAACTGGTACCACCATGATGTTCAAATGATGTAAAACATATTAAAATAGATGTAACATTACTCTAGTTTGCGGGTCTGGATCACTAATGATCAATCAAAGCAGCTTTGACCACATTGGCCACCTATGACGGTTCATGACGCCCCCGGGGAACCCGCCAAGTTCCTAAGCTAATATCACACCTATTCCCCAACGAATTCTCTACCGATTTTTACAAACTTGATTTCAAATGAAACATACAGTAATACCATTGACTGCTACTGAATTTCATTCGGTTCTGACTCTTACTTCCGGAGTTACAGGGGTGTTAGTAAGGATACACTGGAATTTCCCATATAAATCGGTACAATCGTAATACCTCAGAGGCTAAAAACTATTGAAATGGTCACCAAATTACTTCTAATCGCAGATCTAGATCACTTGCCAATCAAACATTCTTTGAATATATTGTCCGCTATCGACGATTCCGGAAGTCCGGAATTCCAGGCATATTCCACAATTAAAGTCACATCGGTTCTTCGGTGATGACTGAACCGATTTTCTCAAACCAAGTCTCAAATGGAAGGCAAAATATGCAGTTGAGCATTGCGTTGCCGCCCCTACCCCCCCCCCCCGCCTTGCCCTTACACCACCCTCCTTCATCACTCCCCTCCCCTTGGACCACCCTTACGCCCGCATTTCCTTCATCCGCCCCGTATACCGAAATAAGATGAAGGATTTCTGACGCATCCGCCACTCCCACTTTACTAACCCCCATTTTTACAAACTAAGATTCAAATGAAAGGTATAATATTCCCATAGGTTGCTATTGAATTTTATTTTCAACCGACATCTTGTTCCGGATTACGAGTTGAAGAGTATGGTTACAAAACAAAATTTGTTGTCCACATGGGTTTCCCGGAATTTTCTGAACCGATTTTGACAAACTTGATTTTAAATGAAATGTCCATCAGCTGATGTTGAATTTTGTGTGGATCCGTGTTCTGGTTCCTGAATTACAGGGTCATACATACGATCACGCAGCAAATCCCGATTCTAACAAATTCTGCGATGAATGTAAAAAGGTGAAATTTTTTCCAAAATGTGAACACAACTGTTGAATTTGTAGATCTAGGTCACCAACAGTCATTCAAAGTCTCTTTGGCCACACTGGCCACCATCGGCGGATCCGGAAGCATCCAAATTCAGAATAACGGTTATATTGGTTTCTCGAAAATGGCTAGATCGATTTGATCAACTTAGTCTCAAATGAAAGGTGTTGCGTCCCCGGAAACTGATATTAAATTCCATCTCCATCCGACTTCCGGCTCCGGAGTTACGGGTTGTAAAGTGCGATCACATAGAAAACTCCGATTCAAACCGATACCGCGATGAATGCAAAAAGGTGCTCTTATATATACTTGCCAAGTATAATAAGAGTGAAAGACATTTCCATGATGTTATATTGTTCGAACCTGCTATTAAATCATAGTTTGGAGAAATGAGAAAGGCACAATTGCACCTCTAGGTGGATTAAAACAGGTTTTTCTTCTAAGTAATAGGGAGATTAAAAATTTATATGGTTTTCTGTGGTTCATCGACAGGCTACACATATTGTGCATTCTCGTAAAAATAAAATCAAGACAATTCGTTGATTATGTTTTGAGTTACCGAGTTCACCAATTTGAAAAACGCAGTTTCGAGAAAAACGCTACTAAAGGGTGTCCCACATCAAATTGCATCGCGGAAAAAACGCTGTAGAAAATGACCCATTGGGTATTTTCTCTTGAACATTTGGGTAGAAGTAGTTTAGAGTGTATTGTGTTATAGCAAAAACACGCGAGGAATGCGTGGCTGTTTAAAACAAAAGAAGTTCACCTGGTCACCGATTGCGGGAGACTCTTCTAGGGGTTCAATACTAACAATTAAGCGGATAAAAAAGAACTCGATTTTTTGCCCACTACACCAGGCATGTCAATTTAAAAAAAATGTCAAATGAGTTTTTTTACCTACGTCAAAATTAATGCTGAACACAAGTATTGCGTTGGTTTTTCGACATTTTTGTTTCTGAAACTTACACGGACATCAACATGAAACATGCGCTTGGGGGCACGATAGGTCGTTTGGGGGCATTACAGGTTAATACTATAATGTAAATTTGATTTATTTTGAAAGGAAAATTGTGCGTATTTTGCGGGAAAGACGCCAAAACGGAGAAAAGAGGAAATAAAGAACGCAACTGCTTCTGTTCAAGATGGCACCAGTATTCGATCAGCCTCTAAACAATTGAAGGTTCCGTGCGAAACATTTCGTGCTCATATGAAACGAAATGGTTCGTCACCAATGAAAGTGCTTCAGACATTTCGCATGAGTAAACAATATAATAATTTAAGGTTTTGTTGAAGTGGATAATCGAAAAAAGCATAAACAAAAAAGAGAAGGAAAAGAAATCTAAAAAAATGCTCTAAACCACAAACGAGGACGTCACGCAACTAAGCAACCACGTAAGCCGCAATGAACAACTTCAATTCCACACTCTGGCGGCGACGACGACACCGAAGAAGTCATTTGCAAGTACAAAATCAGACACATATGCTGAAACAAAATGTTTTTTCAACATTTCTTTCGGTGGTTTCATGTTTTTTCACATCATTTGCCACTTCCTCATTTTCTTAACTGCACGACGTCAATGGATTGCATTTATTATTTGTGTCAAGAATTTGTAAGTAATCTGCAATATTCAAACTCTTCAAATAAAATAGTAGAACCGCTGATTTTTTAGGCGCGTACATTTTTTTATTCAACCTTGAATATAGTGACCTATCGTACCTTCCGATTTTGAAAACATCGAAAAAAGGACTTTCGCCTTATTGGATTTAGCCATGCATAAAATCATTATTGCTAAAATGTTGATAGATGTATAACCTTTTGCTTGTTTGTCAAAATCAGGCCAAAAATACCATCGCACGAGCTCGCCAAAAAAATGATATACCTGACCCCACTCTACTCTAATAAATAAAAAAGTTATTAACCTATTTTCGATTTTTTCCCATGTTTTTAACATAAATTTTGAAGGGAACGATAGTCAGACATTTTGCGAATATTTAATTTTTTTAAGTAGATCGTTCGGAATCGTGGTGGTCAGTTGAAAAAAGAACGATAAAAACGCGCTTGCGCCTCGAGCGCCCCAAACCTCGAGAGGTATCAACATGTTTGGGCCTTATTTGAAACCCTCCGGTGGATAAGTAGGTTAAATCTAAGGGTATGTGAAAAAATGATTTTTTGAAAAAAGATTACCCTACTAGCCATTTAACCTTCTTTAGATGTAAACTTTTTAAAACCCTCCCGAAGTCGCCCTTATGGCCCACTGAACGAGTAGCCGCTGGTGCCCTAAGACGATTTCGCTAGATTTTCAGAGGAGCATGCACTCAGTGCACTAGCGCGACTTCCGGAAGGGTAACGAATAAGGTGTTAGCGGGTCATATTGACCCCGATTTCGAACTCAGTTTTAAGGCACATTTTCAACCAAATCTATATGAACTGGTACTTAAATTGTTTGTTAGAGTTTCAATTTTCAGTTTCTGGTAAATATTACCGTTTCGACCTGGTTGGTCAGTGGTAATCGGTTCCGTATGAGGTCATGTTTGGCATCCATAGATGTATGCAGAACCGTCATCATAAATCACAGGTTTATTGACAGAATACTAATTATAAACAAACAAAACAAAAATTAGAATGTATATATTAAATTTGGACATGATACGACCGATCTTGGACTACGATTCCGGAAGATCTGGAACATCCGTATAACTGTCTACTTTTACGGATGTTTCGGATCTTCCGGATGATTTTCACGTAGAATCCAGGATCAGTATTTGCATCAGAGTATCAATATCATTTTAGATGGGAGTTTATATAAACTTATAAACTTGCTAAATAAACTTGCTTGACAAATTACAAATTTTTGGGATCAGTTTCATTGATTGACCACATCGTCGCTTGATCAATATTATGAGAAATACTATTGTACCACCTGAACCGGCATCGGAATCGCAATCCGGGACATCCAAGATCGGTCGTATCATGTCCAAATTTAATATATACATTCTCATTTTAGTTTTGTTTGTGTTTATAATTCGTATTCTGTCAATAAACCTGCGATTTATGTTGATGGCTCTGCATACGTCTATGGATGCCGAACATGACCTCATTCGGCACCGATTCCCACAGACCAATCCGTTCAAAAACGGTAATATTTACCAGAAACTGAAAATTGAAACCCTAACAAAAAATTTCAGTATAAGTTCATACAGATTTGGTTGAAAATGTGTCTTAAAACTAAGTTCGAAATCGGGGTCAATATGACCCGCCAGCACCTTAGGGACCATTCATAAATTACATAACGCTTTTAGGGGGGAGGGGGTACGACAAGTTGTGACATGTTGTGATATAGGGGGAGGGGGAGTAAGCTAGATCGTTACGTAACATGTTTTCAACGAATTCAATTTTTTTTTCAAAGAATTTGTTACGTAATAGAAGAGGGGTTGGAGAAATTTGTGACAATTGGTTACATGGGGGGAGGGGGGAATCAATTTTGGGCAATTTTTGCGTTACGTAATTTAAGAATGGTCCCATTATTCGTAACTTTTTTGTACTGCCCTTCAGGAATGAGCTAAAATTTTGAACTCTATTGAAAATCATTGCTCTCCATGAAAGAGGAAAAGTCAAGAAATTCTTAACTTCTAGGTGCAAAACATAAAAAGTTATCGCATTTTGAAAGTTCATTTGGGGTCATATTGACCACAACACCTAAAGAATTACCATATCGTGGGAATAGATATGCGTGAATGATCGCATTTGCGATAGGGTTTGAATTGTGGCGAAAAGTTCGTTCGTTTGTATGCAATGGTACGCATTCTTTTCTGCATGTGGGCGTTTGAATGTCACGTACGCTAGCGCGTGTGTACTTTCGTGTATATTAATGCGTTTCTATAACCGTATGATCGTTCTATATTTCTGCGTGCTTTTGAGTGTCGTCGAGGAAGAAACAGCCAAAGAAGAAATAACACATTTATTAGACATTTCTTGAGCGTTTTTTCTAAACATCATATCTGCAATGAGTTACTCTCTTTGTTTACTTTCTCTTCTGTTAATAATTCGGTCACTTTAACATTTATCCCTCAACTCTTTGCAGAATATGCTAGTTAAAACCATCGTCTTTCGATCTGTACTGTAAAATAAGTGAAAAGTGTTATAGTGACGCCGTAAAAATCGAAAGAAAAAGTAAACAAAGAGAGTGACTCATTGCAGATATGACGTTTTGAAAAAACGCTCAAGATTTATTCAGTAAAGGTTCGATGGCATAAGTGTCGTTTATACGATATATTATAGAAATATAAATACATCCATTCGGTCTGTCGGAGTTATTTGCCTTGATAAATGTATTTTAGCGGATCGCGAGTCTGATATTAGATTTTGAGTGTACTGCTCAGATTTTTAAACTGAAGGCATGATACAAGGGTGATAGGACCCAGGGGAAGGACTTCCGGTTCGCATGAACGACAGGGTTTGTATTGTTGCGAATGTTTCGAGCGTTTGTATATCATTGTGGCCGTTCATTTTATTGCGCAGGAGTTTGTGTCGCGTATGCTAGCGCGTTTGGAATTTCACGTATACTAATGCATTTCTATAACCGTGTTGTCGTTTGAACATTCACGTGTGCTTTTGAGTGTCTCAGAAAAAGAAACACCAAAGAAAAAGACAACACATCAATTAGACATAATTTCAGTAAAGGTTGGGTGGACTTACGACACGTATGCTGCAATATATTAGAGAAAGACATTCGATATTGAGAAAATAATGCGCAGAACGGGAAAAAAAAAATAAAATAACTGGAGAGAAAAGCCAGCTTGATTATTACAGTCGAGGTCTATTGAAAACATGGAAGTGTGTGTGGAAAGTTTTTATGCATCTTGATGAAACTTTCATTACCGAACAACCAACCCTCCTGATTACAACGTTGTTATTAGTTTCTAGCGACAACCACAGGTGCTACAGTAATTAATAAGCAGCTTCTAAATTAAACACACTTAACGAGCAGTAGGAATAAGGATAACGGTTATTGGTTCTTTTTGATCACGTGCCTGTTGTGACTGTACAAATGCGCTTTGTTTGGTTTGTCAGTGTACTTTTTGTGCGACCTAACAGCAGATGTATCTTTAACATCGTGGTGTTCAACGGGGTAAAAAAGAACCAAACAATGAATTCATCGTCACATGGTCAGAGAGTGCAATTGTTTAGCGCATTTCATTGGACTCCGACTTCACACAATATTATTCGATTTTCGAAACTATTAATAACATTGGCTTATTGATTAGAACTCGGAATCCAAGTAATTCAAAATAGATGTGATAAAAATAAGTTCGCTTGTGGCAACACTACACATTTCTGCTTGTTGCCAAAATCGGACCCAAACTGTAATTTATGCAAATTTGCTGAATTATTAAATTGAAGCGAAAAATTGGGAGGCCAATAACACTGCGGCCCCACCAACCGAAGTCGGAGTCAGCCAGCCAGTCAGTCAGTCAGTTGGTGCGGTGTGCGGTCATCCACTCTCTCTTTCTTTCTCTCGTTATCGTTTTGCCCAGATCGGAACCCTTGGCCCGCCGGTGTGTGCCCTCTATTGTTAGTATGCTAACCGGACTATGCCGTACCAGATCAATATCGAGAACGGAAAGAAGCCCAATAAATTAATTTAAATACCGCATCCTCCAGTTATAAAATTATATGTTCTGTGGTTCTTCGTGTTTTCTTCCTCCATCTAGTCCGGGCTGGGGGCTTTGCGTTGTTGTTTGGTTTCCACCTTGTGGTTATCCGGGTCAAATTCTGGGTGTAATTTTCGCCGGCTACACTACCACCTACCAACCTTAAGCCTTTCCCTTCTCCTGGCCTACTGTTGCACAACGCACACTGTTGCTATTCGATCACCCGCGATAGATTACATGACCCGGACGTGGCTGGTTTGTGGTAGATTATACCGAAGAGAACATGAGAATTGTGTATGATTGGATTTGGCGTGCGAAGGAACACCGCAGACAGACCGCGACCGGGCGGGAAAGAACAACAAGTGTTGTTAGTTCTGCCCTTTGGTTAATTAGACACCCGTCGCGAGCCCTCTGATTAGTCCGCAATGAGTCTGCAAAGTTCCTGTTGGGAGGGGGTTTCTTCGATGGGATGTGATTGAATATACGCAGAAAAGAATTCAATTTGCTTAGTTGAAAAGAGTAAAACTGACGGATTGGAAAATTCAGCAGAACTGATTGAAGTTTCTGTTGTTGTAAATGGAAAATCTTCAGCTGGAACCTATTACACATCGTACCCTACAGAGGATTCCGAAGACCGATCAAGGTTCTCTCAGGTCATAAAATTGACTCTACTTGGTATTTTTTCGCAGAATAAGGCTGGCTAGTTTCGGATGGTCAGGTGAAATGACACGGCATAATGTGAATGAATGTGCGTGGCGCTCGAGTAGCAGCGAGTCCAGACAATAAATTGGAATCGTGCTATCATCCCATGAACAACGTTGATTGATTGTTTAATGACGTGTCCGATCAGACCGGTTAATGAGTTCAAGGTAGATCAGATGTGGTATACACAGGCGGGTCCAGCCCGATGGCAAAGGAATAAGGAATTCTATCTTTTTCTCGATCTAGAAAACACAACTTCATGTGTAGTTAGTTAATAATTGGACAAATTAGACTGTCCTTACAGAAAATAACTACTGTTTAGAACTTTTTTTTTTCAAGGAGTCGATTTTGCATTTGATTCATTTGTTTTCGGGAGTTGTCCCACTAAAGCTGTAGAGCTAAGGTCTCGGAAGAGCTCCACGTCATAATCACTCACTACAATTGCAGACGAGACGGGAAATGTTACCTACTAAAACACTGCTTAACCCACTGGAAGTCGCGCAAATGGCTCACTGAACGAGCAGCCGCAGCTGCTCTAAGACGATTTCACTAGATTTTCATAGCAGCGTGCACTAGTGCGACTTCCGGACAGTTAGGGCCAATTTCATCGGGTTGTGATTCTAAATGTAATATTCAGATATGTGCGGACGTAGGAACATCACGATCGCGTGTACCATCGCGAAGGTATCGAGCGTTTGTACGTTAACGTGGTCGATCACGTGGGCGTTTGTACGTCGCGTGTACTAACGTGTGTGAAACTTTGCGTGTATAAGTCCGACTACTATTTTGAAATAAAGGATGCTAGGGTCGAGAATAGGGACTTAGGGATGTAACCGACAGGGGCGTGTGTAGGTTCACTCTTAATACTGCGTTTGTAAATTTATAAGTACTAAAACGTTCACTTAGTCATCGAGGCGTTATCCTGTTTGCGAGAGCGCAGGCGTAGGTAAACGTAGATGATCATGAAGGGATTGAGCGTTTGTATGTTAACGTGTTTATCGCAAGTGTGTATGTAACTTCGCGTGCCAAAATTCGATTTTATAAAAGTGTGGTAATCCGCAGCTTCGTGTGTGTTCTTGAATGATCGCGCGCAGACCGTAAATCTGATACTTAATTTTTAGTGTATGATTCAGATGCTAAAAGAGAATAAGTTTCCTCATAACACTAGAGTCCTCAGTCATGTCGCCATGGAACGTGTTGTTTAGTGAATATGAGCGTAATTTTTATTGGTCCAACTGAAGGCATGGACCTAGGCTGCTAAGACCGATGGAAGAGATTTCTGGACGTGACTGACGCATTATCGCGCGAACGGGGGCATAAATCGGTTCCCGCTTGAGACCGCGTTGACGTAGGTGTGCGTTAGGGCATTGCAAAATTATTTTTTTTTAATTCTCAAAGGCCCCCTTTCTCATATTGTGACAAATATCAAAGTAAGCTCAGATGCCAAATTTCACATCATTTGAACGATTCTAAACTCCCGCCCACTTCGCTTGAAATTTTTGAATTTGGTATTATGGGAAAATATGGAGGAAAAATATATTAAATGCTTTAACTTTTGAAGTAGCAATCGGGAAAATTACAATTTATACCTCTTTTAAAGGAAATAACCTTAGTATTTGAATGGAGACGTTTTCGTTTCCAGAAAAATGCGGGAATGTGGGGTACTGGGTCATTTTTTCCCCAAAATCCCCTATTTTTAATAATTGTTCTGCTCCGTGATGCAAATCTTACATATTTTGCAGTTTTTCTAATCACATTTTTTTCATTAAATGCCCTAATACCCCAACTTCCCCTATTTTTCCAGTATGGAAATATTTCTTATGTGATTCCCAAGCGTACTTTACACTTGAACTATCAAAGTAAATAAGAATTTTGTTGTTGAACCTTAGGCGCAATAATTTTTCTAAAATATCACAAAGCTTTAGGAGAATTGTATTGTATGTATTGTAGAATTGTATATTCTGTGCATAATCCTTGTTTAGGTAGTTCTTAACAAAATATAATTTTTTCAGCGTTTCAAAAAATTGAATTCATTAAAAATTATTGGTTGCCAAAAAATGGAGAAAAATGACATTTTAAAAACGCTGCGGGTAAGACCGACACCCCAAAGGGGCAAGAGCGACCCCCTTTTGAACTTTCTTTTTGTCCAATTTTTTTCCATTAAAAATGTATTGTGTATGTGTGATAAAGTGCAATTATGTGTATATGAGTATGTGTGATGCAAACGCATGCTTTTTGTAGTTTCATCACGTAGCAAGAGGAAGAACATTCGTATGCGTGGTGTTATGAATAAATAATAATGGTTCATATTATGGAACGGATTTTCTCAAGTAATTCTTTCGAGCTTTATTGCCACTTGTATAGCAATTATAACAAAGAAGAGCTGTTCTGCAAGCAGATTATATACGCTGTTACTAGGACCCATTCACTTAAAAGTGACGCACGCTTCGTAGTAAGCTATCCGGTTCGTGTTGTGATTTTTCGGAACACTGTTGATCAATAATCCGACGGTCAATGAAAATTTTTCATCAATATTATTTGAAATTCTCATATTAGATTATACTTTTCATTTCTTTTTGTAATATTATTAGTTCAATTTAAATTTTAATTTGTTTGGTCGGCTTGAGACAATACTGATAAATAAATGCAAAAAACATAGTTTCCGTGTATTTCAATTATTAACATGACGTAATTATAGTATAATCGAACACAACAAATATACCGAGTCGTTTGTATCGAATCAAAAACGAACCCAATCATCCAAACACCGTGTCGGTCTTACCCCACCCAAAAACTGTCGGTCTTACCCCAACAGCGCACATTTTTGTTAAATGCTTAATTAACAGTATTGAAATACTCAAACTTATCTTCAATTCACTCAAATAACGATATGGAGAGTAGAATAGAATGTGTGACACAAAAACTGGTCATTTTCAAAGCTTTTGTGTTATTGAAACCTTAAAATGTATGAACTAAAAATAACATTCAAAAACGCATCAACTTTGCTTTCGCTTGTTTTGTTTATTTTGTTGACGTTTAATGAATCCATATGGCAACGATATGTATCGAAATGCCTAAAATAGTCGTGGGAAAAGTCGTGGGGTGTCGGGCTTACCCAGGGTGTCAGGCTTCCCCCCATTTCCCCTAAATTGTAATTTTCCGATTGCTACTTCAAAAGGTATAGCATTTAATATATTGTTCCTCCATATTTTCCCATAATACCAATTTCAAAAATTTCAAGCAAAGTGAGCGGGAGTCTAGAGTTGTCCAAATGATGTGAAATTTGGCATCTGAGCTTACTTTGACATTTGTCACAATATGTGAAGGGGGGGGGGGCTTTGAGAATTAATTTTTTTTGCAATGCCCTAGTTTGCGTGGATAATCGCGAAGGTCTTAAGCGTTTGTAGGTTAATGTGCTAAATGCTAGAAGTGAGATTCCCCATATCACCGAAGTTTCCGGTCATGTCGCCATAGGACGCGTTGTTTAATGGATGTCATTTTTTTAAATGGTTCAAGTAAAGGCTGAAGGCTACTAGAGCCGAGAGTAAGGAACTTTCGGACGTGACCGATTTATGATCGCGCGTGTTTGTAGATCCACGCATGAGGCCGCGTTTGTGAGTTCACGAGTGCTAACCACCGGGGTGTTTTCATGTTTGCCAGATCGCCAACGTAGTTGTGCGTGGACGAAGCTCAAGCGTTTGTATTTGTCGCGTATGTTAGCGTGTATGTAACTTCGCGTGGATAAATTCGATTTTATAACTGTGTGGCCATTTGCATGTTCGCGTGTGTACTTGAATGAATGTGCGGACCGTGACCCTGATGCTTAATTTTTAGAGCGCGGTTCAGATACTAGAAGAGAGTTCCCCCATATCATTAGAGCTTTCAGTCATGTCGCCATGGAACGTGTTGTCTAGTGAATATGGGCGTCATTTTTTTGATTGGATATCCAGACGTGACCGATTCATAATCGCGCTCGGTAACCCATGCTTGAGCGTTTGAAAATTTATAAGTTCTAAAACGTTCACTTAATTACCGGGGTGTTTTACTGTTGGCGTGATCGTGGGTAAGTATGTGAGGATGATTGCAGCTGCACGTTCGCGTTTGCGATCAGGTTTGTGTTATCGAGAAGGCCACAAGCGCTTGTACGTGTTGAATAAGAGAGATTGTGAGTGTATATGAGAGCATATGCATTTGATTGTGTTAGTGAGTGTTAGTATGAATATAATTTAAGATAGAGTATTAAAAGTAAAAGTAAAAATTCCGAGTTAAGTAAAAAAAGATTCAAAGAGATTAACTAAAAGCGTATAAATTGGCCGATGTTATATATGGTACACGTGAGTAGATTTACCATTAACCACAATTGCATTCTGTTAGAATGCTTACTGGGAATGGATGATTCACGTATGTCGGTAAATTAATCTTACCTTAATTTATCCAATCCGATCTTCCCGATTGAATCGATTCAAAAAAAGTGACCAACGAATACTAGGAAGGATTACCCACTATTTAATCATATACGCCAGTGAAAGGTTAGGGTATTACGACTACATTCTTCTTCGGAGTGAATTTGCTTAAACGCTCCCTACTGGAAAAATGTCTTTGGGTAAAATTTCAAATACATGCCACCCCATCAACTTTATACTATAAGTATATCACCAGGCATACCAAATAAAGCTGGGAAGTGGTTCGTTTGTAGGGTTTTCTCCTCACACACCCACCCAGCATGACAAAATAAGTTAGCAGGAAGACAACATTGGTACTAATGCTGACTAGAGTGATTCACCGTCGACACGTAGCTCATCAAGTTCGTGGCTGGCGAGCCTTTGTGTATAGGTGCAAAGTGTACTAGGAATGTAATGGACATTTCCACAATTTTATTGAACATAACCAGCCGTGGAATTATAGTTTGGAGAAATGAGACAGGCACAGTTGCACCATTAGGTGGATTAAAACAGGGTTTTTTTTTTTAATCGGATGCAAATTGCTCCTAAATCACATACTATTCAATCATGCAAAGAATCGATAGATAATTTTTGCTATCAATTTTCGCTCCTAGGTTCTCACGATGCACTTATTGTTGCAACCAGCAGCCATATTTTAGTGTATTTCTATGGTTTCCTATTAATGTCAAATTTAGTTTTAATATGACCTAACAATACAGCGAACAGTCGTCGATAGGCAACCACGGAGAGCGACTAAAATGTTGTAACTGGTTGAATCTATAAGTCAATAAGTTGGGACAAACGTTTCGATTTCATGTATTCAATATTGACATTCACTCGTTTTACATTTCTTAGAAATGAATAGAATATATATACTTATATATCAATCGACTCAGCTCGACGATTTGGGACAATGTGTGTGTGTGTGGCTGTGTGTGTATGTAATGGACAAACTCTCATTCGTGTTTCTCAGCAATGGCTGAACCGCTCTTATCCAAATCCAATTTTAAAAATCACCCAGACAGAACGCTATTGAATGGTTTTTGATTCTGATGTTTAGTTTCCAAGATAGGAATGTTTGAAGGCGCAAAAATCGCGTTTTTGGTAGTTTTTGGAAATTTTCTTGTCGAAATTGACGACGTAACTAAACAATTCATATTATTTTAGAAAGCTTATACGAATACCATTCGAACGAACTATAAATTGTTGAAACTATTATTATCGGACTATTATCAAAAGAGATATTTACCATTAAATGCGGACGAAAGATTTTTATTATTTCCCATAGCCAGAAATAAGACCAAAAACATTCAATGTATTGTTAGCGCCAAAACGGATAATTTTAGGTCAATAGTATCTTCGGGGAATTTAAAGCATACAATATGCCCTTTCTTTTGGTGTTGTGATTTTACTGAATAATCCCCCTAAGAATAAGATATTTTCATAAATTTACTTGGAAGTGATTGTATTGAAATAATGCCTTCAGCAAATTTGTAGCTCTTACATTTGTGAATAACTTTACTGAAGGCATCAAATACATATTTCGAATACTTTAAAAGTTATGGCTTGTTGTTTGTGGATTACCCTTTGTCGCCTATGTATTGTTCAATATACTAATAATACATTTAAATAAGCCAAATATTATTTCGATAAAACGAATTTCGTATTTCATTTTTCTATCTACAACCGCTAGAATAACCACCGAACAATGCCAAGTTGTCTAGATGGAACTTGATCACTTATCGGTGCAAAAATTTTCATTTGCGCGAATCTTCTGACTTATAACCATCGGATCGATCTGAAACATATCTCGAAAAATGAAAAGCGAAATGAATAACTCCAAGCAGTAGTGTAGCCAAGAGGATGCTTTGTGGTTTAACCACCCCCTCCCCTCTCACCCAAAAAGAAATAATTGGATTGAAGTTAAAAATTAATTGATGCTGACTGATTTAAATCAATATTACAATAATAATTATCTGATCAGTACATTGATAACCTGTTGTTTGAAACATCATGAGGACCTTTGAAAAATTGTGGGAATGCGATCCTGATCTGTAACTGATCTATCTCACAGTTGTCGAATAACATCAATATCAAATACTTGTCTAAAAACACTCCAATAGAAACTCATTCCAGAGTTCTGAAATCAATCATAATCATAATCATAATTTCCTATCATAATGAGTTCAGTTTTGAAGGGGTGTACTGTAATATGGATTAGGGTCTTTTTTAATGGGAAGCGAAACTGGAATTACTTTAATGTCTATGAAACTTAGAACTGCTCACCAAAAAATTGCATAATTTCCAACATTTGCTGAAAATGTTTTTATTTTGGGAATGCGTCGAGTTGAGACGAAAACGTTATAGAATTATTAACGAGAAAACCACCTACCAAAAGTAGGGGAAATAATGAAAAATGTCGTTTTCCGTTCCGCCAATTTCGCAGGTTTAGTATCTTCGATGAATTTTACAAACTTAAACAGCACACCAATTGATTAATCAATTTTGACGTTATATCCTCCAAAAAGTATTTATGGCAAATTTACTCTTCAAACTAATTTAGTTCCAGACTTAATGTCTTCAGCAAAATTTTGGGGAATGCTATTACAAACCACTTTGTTGAAGACATGAAGGCTCCATGTGTTCAAGGTATTAACATATTTTAGGCTATTTCTATTTAATTTTGAATTAAATTATTATGATTTTACTGTTTATGATATCTTTGCTATTGTTTATAAACGATAAAATATTTTATCCAAAGTTTGAGTTTGTGAAGCTCACAATAGAAAGTTATTTTAGAAAACAAAAACTAGATTAAGGAACACTTCGTAAATAGCATTGCACAGTGGTCCAGATCGCTAATTTAGGAGGAATTTTTACTTTCTGACAAACCTGTATAATTTAGCCGTATCATGTCTTAGGATGAATTTGTGTACTTTAGAAGATGCTTCTTTTTATTGGAATAGTTATTAGGGTGGTTCTAATTTATCTAAAATACGAAAATAAACTTTTTACTGATGAAAGATAGAGCTCCACAGTCTTCCACAAAGTTGTAAAGTAACTTATTTTGAATAAATTTGTTGAACATATTAAAGCCTTATCTCTTTTAGTTTTTGTTATACAAGAAATTTAAAAAAAAAGATTAGGGTGTTCCTGAAAAAAACGTTTTTTTAGTATAACTTTCGTATCTTTTATTTTTTGTTAACACAACCTTTGAACAGCTTATTGAAAACTTCAAGCCGAGTATTTTTCTCCAAGACACCGAAGGTCTAACTTTTTTCTTTAAAAAGTTATGGACACTTTTCGTTAAAAAAATAGCCTATTTCAAGGCTCAATATCGCTGATGCGGGCACCTAAAATTGAATTCTGTTTCCACCACATGAAAGACCATACTTATTAGTATATTTGAGCAAAAATTGGCGAATACGATATTTTTTTAAAATTTGCAATTTAGATTTAAAGTTTGTAGTTTTGCAGGTTCAACGCATTAAAGCATTTACACACATATCGTTGTATTATGAAAAAAGCCACTTTCAAATATCATTCTCTCATCGCAGCAAGCTTTGCATAAGTGAAACGACTGTCAAAAAAGGTTTCTGATTTTATTCGTTTTAAATAAAACTAGTAAATATGGATATTAGTCGAAGAGAGTTGGCGAATTTGCTTATTGCTGGTAAAAAGACAGATGAACTGCTTAAGTTCATTACAAGTAGTAATCCAAATGTAAAATTGAGACTTGTTAGTGCTCGGAAGAAAATAAAAATCTTCATGTTGGAATTTAGAAGGTTGTGGATTCGGAGTAAGCGCACGCAAATTCGGTTTGAGCTGGAAAATTTTGTGTGGCTTGAAGGAAAGCTAAGATTCGAAGTCGAAGGTAAAGGTAAAGGCCGAAAGAGGAAACCATTTTCCGAAATATGTCGCAGAGCCAAAATAAAAAGATTAGGAAAGTTGCGCGATAAGTATTCCACGGAAGAACTTGGTTTAGCGTCAGCCGTCAACGCTAATTCTACTGGTTTCCGTTTAGTTGGCAGACAAATCGCACGATTGTCGAAAAGTCCCGTCAGATCTACCGTAGAGAATTTAGGATCTATGGCTGTCCCGATTGCAGAAGCGTTTACTGCGGAGGAGGCACTTAGATTTATTTGTGAAAATGATTTTTCTAAGGCGCAGTACCAAAACATACGCAGCTCAGTTATGCAGAAGGGTTTGGACATTTATCCCGCGTATAATAAAATAGTAGAAGAAAAGAAACTATGCTATCCGATCGGTATGTACTATTCTCAAAGATTCGTCCCTGAATCAACAGTTTTTTTCAGGAATTTCTGTTCAGCCTTCTTGTGCGTATGTTCCCCTTCAAGCTCTTGTTAACCATACCGTGGAACGACTCATCTCGTTTCTGAATATTGGAGTTCTACCACTGCATCCTGAGGATAATACGTTTGTTATCTTTAAGTGGGGCTGCGATGGAAGCAGCAACCATTCCCGGTAGGCAACATTATTTTTCTTCTAAACTTTGACTGACAGTCTCTTTTCCACTTGAACATAGATACAAGCAAATGTGCGTTGACGAAGATGAAAATGGAGAACTATTCGAGTATAACGATTCGCATATATTTGCTCTATCTATAGTACCTTTACGTGTAGTTAGTCGCCGGAAAGATGAGTCAAGAGATTGCATTCTTTGGAATAATGATTTTCCATCTTCAGTATCCCTGTGCCGACCAGTTAAATTAATTTTCAAGAAGGAAAATCCTGAACTAACAAAGGATGAAGTTGCCGCGATGAACAAGCAAATCGATGAATTAGTCCCGACTATAGTAAATGTTAATATGCGCAAGATTCCGATTAGTTCAAGCTTCATATTTTCCATGGTTGATACGAAGGTAGTGAATGACGTAACAGGCACACCGTCTCAAGCGTGTTATATATGCAAACGCTCCGGAAAGCGATTGAATGATCCTTTACTGGAAGCCAGCGATCCACCGGATAGTTTATATGTTTTTTCACCTTTACATGCATTAATACGAGCAATGGAGTTACTATTGAATATTGCTTACCGTTTAGCTCTAGCAAAACCGCGTTGGCGCGTAGGCAAAAATACCAGCGAGCTTAAGGAACGACAAATAAAAATTCGACAAGCGTTACGTGACCGTTTAGGTCTTCGTATTAGCGAACCTTTGCCAGGTGGCGGAAATTCTAACGATGGTAACACAGCTCGAAAATTTTTCAGAAACCGAGATGTCGTTGCAGAAGAAACCGGGTTGGACGAAATGTTGCTAGAACGTATGTATGTGCTATTAACAATCATCAACAGCAAATTGGGAATTAACGCGGATGCTTACCGGAGTTACGCCGAAGATACACGATTGCTTTATGTACGCCTGTATGGTTGGTACGCTCTCTCACCAACCGTGCATAAACTCCTGGTCCATGGAGGAAGCATTATTCAACATAACATGCTGCCAGTAGGTATGTGCAGTGAAGAAGTTCAAGAAACCAGGAATAAAAGTATTCGCAGATTCCGAGAATTCCACGCACGCAAATTCGATCGACTCGTCAATCTTGATGACGTTTTCAAGAGACTTCTTGTTTCATCAGATCCTATAATTTCTCTTAAATGTAAACGTCGAATTCAACGAGCACCGCTGGATATACCTGAAAATGCAATGCATCTACTTTTGAATTAATTGGCATTGAATAAATTCTCCTTATATAAATCATAAATTGTTGTCATAGCCAAATTATTTTTAATGAACACATTCTGTATTGTTGATATGTAAGCAAAACAGAAAAGGAAATACAAAGGCTTTAGGCAATTTCTTTTATGTCGCTATGCGATAAAATTTAAAACTTTGGTTAGTAAATTTAAAATTACATGCTTAAAAAAAATAATATTTTCCAATTTTTGCTCAAATATACTTAAAAGTATGTTCTTTTCTATGGTTCAATCCGAACTTACTTTTATTTGCCCCAATCAGAGATAATGACATTTGAAAAAGGGCTATTTATGAGCGAAAAGTTTCCATAACTTTTGAAAGTATAAAGTTAGACTTTCAGAGTTATGAAAAAACGTGGATTGAAGTTTTCTAAAAGCTGTTCAAAGGTTGTTTTAACAAAATATAAAATTTCTTTCGAACATTAACAAGTCTCAATTTTACATTTGGATTACTACTTGTAATGAACTTAAGCAGTTCATCTGTCTTTTTACCAGCAATAAGCAAATTCGCCAACTCTCTTCGACTAATATCCATATTTACTAGTTTTATTTAAAACAAATAAAATCAGAAAACTTTTTTGACAGTCGTTTCACTTATGCAAAGCTTGCTGCGATGAGAGAATGATATTTGAAAGTGGCTTTTTTCATAATACAACGATATGTGTGTAAATGCTTTAATGCGTTGAACCTGCAAAACTACAAACTTTAAATCTAAATTGCAAATTTTAAAAAAATATCGTATTCGCCAATTTTTGCTCAAATATACTAATAAGTATGGTCTTTCATGTGGTGGAAACAGAATTCAATTTTAGGTGCCCGCATCAGCGATATTGAGCCTTGAAATAGGCTATTTTTTTAACGAAAAGTGTCCATAACTTTTTAAAGAAAAAAGTTAGACCTTCGGTGTCTTGGAGAAAAATACTCGGCTTGAAGTTTTCAATAAGCTGTTCAAAGGTTGTGTTAACAAAAAGTAAAAGATACGAAAGTTATACTAAAAAAACGTTTTTTTCAGGAACACCCTAATCTTTTTTTTTAAATTTCTTGTATAACAAAAACTAAAAGAGATAGAGCTTTAATATGTTCAACAAATTTATTCAAAATAAGTTACTTTACAACTTTGTGGAAGACTGTGGAGCTCTATCTTTCATAAGTAAAAAGTTTATTTTCGTATTTTAGATAAATTAGAACCACCCTAATAACTATTCCAATAAAAAGAAGCATCTTCTAAAGTACACAAATTCATCCTAAGACATGATACGGCTAAATTATACAGGTTTGTCAGAAAGTAAAAATTCCTCCTAAATTAGCGATCTGGACCACTGTGCATTGTATGACTCGATATACTCCATATACGTAGTATTTATGCCTACAATAAAGTTGTATTAAATGAAAATCTCAACAAATTCGTGAAAGACAGGAACTCTGTTACAATTTTTTGAAAAACTGATTCTCCATAATTTTAAAACTTCAAAGATGGCAGTTTCGTAATTATGCCATTTGGACAAAAAGTGAGATTTTCACCAATCCCCACCCAACCGAATTTCTAACTACGCCGCTGACTTCAAGTAAGTGGAAACAAAGTCGTTCTACACTCGTCCACAAGAAACTTCTTCGAATACTGCCTATCTCATTGAAGACCCGATTTGATCAGCCCCCAATTTTATCAGCCTCATATGAAAATATGTTTGATGTACTCTGGCAGACAAACAAGGGTAAATTTTAGTTAATCCTTTCTTGACCATATTTTCCTTATCTTAACATCGCGAAGCATCAAGTTCTAAATTTTCTCAATCGTTATAATACCCGAAGAAAGCGATAAGAGCGAAATATATCATCACACTGTTAGGTGGATTAAAAGCGTTTTCTATAGAAAATTTACCATGCACGATTATGACACGCAATACAAATTTTGTCATCAATACACAGTACACACCTATGACACGTGTGAGTGCGACTTTTGTTTACATTTTTAGTAAAAACTCGCCACATAGTAAACCGTAAACTGAACTTCGTAATATTTGAGAGATTGATACAGAATAGATAGAAGCATCAATTGTCTTCTTTGAACTGCTTATACAAATTATCACTTTCAAGATATTCAACTTCAAACTTTAAAAATCGTTTTTCTGGAAATGTGCTAAATAGCGCTTGTCGTAAGATAGCACAACAGCGGCGAAATGCCGATATCTGAGGTCATTTTGAATACCAAGATGACGAATCCCGGTTAAGTGGGCTTCACCAAAACCCCACTAATATGGGTATTTTTGGAACGGGCTTGACGAATAAACGCCAAATATTGATGTTTGAGGCCATTTTGAAAACCATTATGATGACTTCCAGTATAGCGAAATTCTCTATAACCCTGTCAATATAGGTATTTTTGGAACGAGCTTAACAAGTAGATGTCAAAAATCTATGCCTGGGGACATTCTAAAATGAATCCGGTTAAGTGGAATTCTCTAAAACCCATTCAGTATGCATATTTTCAGAGCGGGTTTAATGGACGCATGATAAATATCAATGTTCTGAGGCCATTTACAAAATGGTGACCACCGGCTTAGCGACATTCTGTATAACTCAGATAACATGTTTTGGACCGGACTTGTCAAATATGCAGTTACCAGAGGTCTGATGTCATTTTAATATCCAAGAAGGTTCTGAATATTTAACATAAATATTACTTGAGAAGGTCTTCCAGTGCAATACAAAAAGATGCTTTTATTTTTGTATATTTTGCATTTAATAGGTAGATGCAGGGCCGTCGAGAGCCGCGTCGGGCCCCAAGGCTTGTATTGTCCGTGGTTCCTATTAAACTCCGGTTGACTCATATTGCCACATCTACAGATAGCGTGCCAGACAGGCGAATTTCGACAGCTTCTTATTTCACGGTATCCAAATAGGGTAAAATTGCCATAGTTATAAGTTTTTAAATTTGTGGGTATTCAGGAATCAGTAGCGTCTGGCTCAAATGGCACATTCCCTATGTAGATCGGAGATCTGTGCCTTACCATGAATCGTTTTTTTATCTTTTCCCTGATGTGAAGTTGGGGAAGTGGTAAGGTTAGGGGTAAGGCAAATAGGATCTGCAGGTGCTACAATAGCAGGAATAATACTTCCAACCCACGGAGGGATTTAGAATTTGTATTTTAACAATGAGCGATACAAACGCTTCTGTTCCATTGATGGTCTGGAACATAATCAGCACGCTATGTCTAACATGGTGAAATTGTATGGTGTAAACATTGGCCATCTTTAGCTCCATTTGTACTTTTAACAACAGATCTTAAGGAACGTCTCGAAAAGTAAATAGGAATATATTTTGACCGCAATAGGCCACTTTCTGCTTGTAATCGTCACTCATTTTTTTCGACACAGTAGCTTGGAACATAATATTTTGCTTCTACTGTGCAGACAAAGCGACACATGGACGCGACAACAATATAGTACGTACTATAACAATACAAAAATATGAAAATTAACCATTTTATTCAACGGTTAGTTAAGCTCAGTCTATCTTCTCATCTCGCCGAGAGTAGAAACTAAAAATCGTTCCGCTATAGATACACGGTAAAAACGACTGCAGAACAATTGTGTTGCTATTGATTTTTGGAAATGTCCTGTAAGACCAGCTACTCGAGAAGTGAAACAATTACTAAACGTGCAGAGATACGCTTACATGAATTATCTCCACACACCCCTGACATCGTGATTAACAAATTTATGTCAAGATACGGAGAAGTGCTTTTCATAACAGCTGAAACATCGCATTTTCCCGGATGTCCCTAACGTTGTTCTTATGGTGAGAATGCTTCCGTACAAACCAACTCCTTCATACGTAACCATTATACGCGGATCAACCGAAAATGGGACGTTTCATCAGACAACACTGATTAATGATTATGCACCCATGGAAGATTCCTATGCACGAATTCTTCAAAAAGACACACCACGCAAAACTTTGTGCAAAAGAGCAAAAAGCCCACTTGCTATAACGTAAACAGCACACCGTTATCTTATGCCAAACCACAAACGACTACAAAATCAATATTCAAAGGAACAAATATTCACTCAACAACAATCACGCGCAGTATCTCCACGCCAACAACCAGCAAAGAAGCGAACGTAGAAGAGGACGGATGCGTTTGTCCGTGCGCTCGCATTCCTGTTTGACGCTCTGTTGCTTTCGTCGAACATACTTTGAATTGGCTTCTCAATATGTCGTAGTGTATTCCTCGATTCAAGTAATAACACTCGCTTTTTTAACTTGTACACAAAGTAGACAAATCCCTTAAGAACGTTTGTTTTAACAAATGTCAACTATCAAATAAAGTTTCCGTTTTTTTACGCTTCCATCATACAATAATTTAATAATATGAATGATTACAAAGAAATTACTATTGATATTTTTATTGCTCTTCTATGAATACCGCACGTGTTCGCCCATCTACCGGGTAAAAACGCGGGCCCCCAAATACGACCCGGGCCCCAGATAACATCTTGGATTGAAACACCCATTTCAGAATTGGTATCCGGTATCTATTCATCATTCGAAAATTCTCATTGTTGTGGTTATTGAAAATTTTACTAAACCTAGGCGGCCATCTTGGTTTTCAAAATGACCTAAAGCATCGATATCTGGCGTCTATTTGTCAATCCCGTTCCATAAATACCCATACTGGTAAGGTTTTAGAGAATTCCACTGAACCGACAGTCGCCATCTTGATTTTCAAACCCTCAAACATCGATATTTATTGTCTACTTGTCAAGCCCGTTCCAAAAATAACTATATTGATTGGGTTTTGAAGTATTCCGCGAAACCGGTTTGGTTTTCAACATGGCGTCAGACAGACATTTGGCACTACTACTCAATACTGTTTCGAAAACAACAATATTATTGAAGTGCGGGCCAAAAAGAAACGTTAAGATCTGCTTTTCGCGCTATTCCAAAAATTCCATGTTCTACGTTCTTTGCCTTTGAAAAATCTGTCCAAAAAATCGCCTAAGTTTCTTGCTTAAAAGAACTTAGAAAGCAACGATGAAAATGACTGGTCTACCTTTTACCTTCTGAACTAGAAAAATCATTCTGCGATATCTTTAATTCATAAGTCCAATGGAGTAAAAAGCATCGATTTCATAAAAAACTACGAGGGACAAACCCAAGGGGTTGTACGAACTGTTGACGTAAGACTGCAAAAAAAAATTCATTTCTTATTACATTTGGATTAATAATTAATCAAATATTATTCTTTCTGCAGTTCACTTCACGTACAACCAATCAACATCGAATGGTACATATATTGAACCAAACCGTCTTGCTCATCAGGTCATTTTATTTATAATGGGCGATCAAATCCAACTAAACCTATTTAAGAAGATATTAAAAAAGCAGATAGAAAACTGCGATCGAAATTCGAACTAATATCTAGAACTTTTTAAATCTTTATGGGAGATTCTCAGTCTTAAAAAAAAGCTTTTCGACGTTATTATAATTAAGTACACATATAAATGTCGCGAATGCAGTGGTCTTAAAACGAAGCAAAACATACACAAGAATCGAAAATAACTTTATATATGAACTGCGTTTTTGCAACGGTTTTTTGAGTAACAGTGTATTCATTCATAAATGGTCTTTGAAGCACTTATGTATTAGGAGAATCAAATTGGGATAGGTTGAAAGGAAATGAATCTCGTGGAATCAATAAATTGATGGAATTATTTATTTTCGTTACGCGTTCCATCAATTCGCATAAATTTGTTGCTAAGAAAGTTTTCGTCTCCTTAGCCTGTGATAGAGATGACAATACAAAGAAAAATAAACGTTTTCGCTTCGCGCAAATCTCAGAGACTCAAATGTCTATCATACACGCATGTGACCGCAACAACTTGAATACACCTACACATTCACCTCAAACAATAAACCCAATCGAACGGTGTACAGTGCTCGAATCAAAGAGCTATGACAGTACATCGTATCCGTACACGAATGGAAGATACGTACCAAGCAAAATGAGCCAACGATAGTGATGATATGAATTAGATTGTACATGAAATGTGTGATTGAAACGAGCACGACACAAGGGAAAGCATGGTGTTCGATCGGACAAGCTCAGTCGCCAGTTGAACTGTACTGCGTAGCGTGTCTCCACAGTCAGTGTAACAGACTTAATAGTCTGCTACACTGGCTGTGAAAGCAAGCAGCGCAGTGCTCTGTCCTGGCTACCGTTCAACAGGCAACTGAGCTTGCTCGACCAAATCTGTCCTTTAAATAGTCGATGATGACGTCATTCATAGAAGCGTAGCGCATTAGGTACATAAATCTGTCGTGCCAGACTAGGGAAGCGCAGCCTTCTGTGTGTAAATGCGTGGTATTTTGACTATGTTATACATAGTTTAAATTTGTAATGCCATGATATTAAAGTCTTTGGGTTTATCTATTGGAATCTATTCTTAGAAGTATTTCTGAGCGATATGCGAAAAAAATGTGAAAATTTACCGTGAGATGGTTGAATTATAAGCGTTTAAAATTGGACTACTTTTCGTTACATACCATTTTTGTCGAATTTGCAAAGTGCACCCCCATATCGAAAACAAAGACGTAGTCCTACGTAAAAAGTTGGGATTTGTGAAATAATCTGAACACTTAAATAGATAAATAAATATTGCCAAAGATGAACTGTAATATATCATAAAGTTGAGTTAACACAAACTTCGGGTACCACAGCACTAGTAATAGTTGCAAGCCGCCTAATTATACATTTGAACCGTTTCTCCGGATCTACAAATCGTCTGCCTGTTCAGAAGATTTAGAGCAAATTTCGACATTCTCTTTGTTCGAACATTCTCTACAACGATAAACTTGGATTTCACGCTGATACATTGCTATCACTGGAAATAATCTTGACGTAGGTTTCGTCCTCCATCACAGTGCAGCACGATTTGGGTAGTAAATGTGTGTTCGGGAGACGGGTTTTTGGGATAGTTTTCTACTTATTCCACCTTACTTGTTACAGATAACATATTTTAAGGATTTTCCGTGTTTATTGTTTTAGTTTTGGAACTGTTTTCACTAAATGTTTTTAAAATTACATTCAGCTTCCAGTGTCTATCAGTGGCTACGGTCCTGCACGGACCTGGCTTCAGACTGCATAGCCTTTCTCATATAAGAAAGGCCAAAAGTATGCACTTTCATCTGAGCTTGGGCACACCACAAAATCGACCCCATTTTCGAAGGCCGTTCTTCTCTGTTACTTCGACAGGTTGCTAACCCAGTCTACTGAACTCTTGTCGACCGTTGTAGGTATTGTAGTGTACCTCAAACCGCAAAAAAAAGAACGAAGAGCACAAAAAGGTATCAAGCCCTCGAAATTATATGGTCATCCAGCCCCCCTTACCACCAGCGGCTGGGCTGTTTATTATTTGAAGGTATGTTTATTAGGGTGGTACGACGGTGTTCTTTCACCTTTGTTTTAATTTGATGTTTTCGTTTTATCGCAGATAGTATTTGGAATTGGTTCATAGAGTACATCGATTCTTAAAATTAAGGTTAAGTTTCGACCTCACGAGATATTTTTATGAATTTACTTACTGAACGAGTGTCAGACCAACGACAACCTGAACCATCCTATCGCATGTCGAGAGCTCGAAATTTTCGGGGGTTCCCCGCCCTAATGTAATCGTTATGGTTTCTCGTTCGTGGGGGCAGCCTCATAAAAATGGGGACCGGCTGATAAAAAAAAAATGTTGGGAAACAATAACCTGATGAAGGGAGTTGATAAAATGGTTAACACCGGTAGTGGATTATTTTACTTAAACCTCCACTGATGTTGTTAGCCTCTGGCAGTATTTTTTGCTCAGTTTTTTACCTTCCACATGATTCCGTTTCTGATTAGTTTTTTTTCTCTTTCCCCACAGCACTCAACGGCTTATTTGGCGGGAAATGAATCCAGCGATGCGTACAACCCAACCTGTGGAGTACTCAGCTCCAGTGGAGAGTCAGTATGAAGCAACTCTAGCATATTTCAGACAATCAAAAGGAACGACTGGGAATTAAATTGCTTCCCTAATAAAACAATTTTGAACCATCTCTGCTTTGGAAGCGTATCACGTACCAGACATCAGACCGACTAATTAACTGATTTTTGAATAGTCCGAATCTTAATGCAAAGCTGCTAATTTATTCAAGCTTCAAACAATAGGAAAATCGTCTGCCGTTTGTTCGGAACCGGACAATCCCCCCCCCCCCCCGGTCAAAATTCAATGACCTTTTGGACCTACATGTGGCTGTGCACCCGCACATCCATAATTCAGCGCCTGAACGGTCACTCAGCCAAAGTGCACTGCCCTCGGCATTCGTAATGCGTCGTTAAATGAAGAGCGGTAGAAGAAGAAAAAAACTTACACAAAGCTCTTTCGTAAGCAGCATTATGAGTAAGTAACTTTAAACTGAACCGGAAGAAGGTACCACCAACGCTGCTGCTGCAGTGGCAACAGCACAGAAACTAAAACCATAAAACCGATACGACAAATGAAGTTGTCGTTTTCCGCCGTTGCTGTTCGTGTACCTAATTGTTGGCATGCGAAAAAAATAATACCTGACCGGGAGTTTCAGCGGAAAGACGCTGACACAAAAAGAAACGAAACACCAAAGTAAGCAAATCTATCGGTAGCTTATGCCTTCGGTTGGTCAAAGTCTACGTACGTAACGTACTATAAATTAGCTTTGGGCAATTGAAACAGCACCAGTGTGCCGAGTAAGCATTCTGTTGCCACAAAACAACTGCGGTAAAGTTTCGATTTCGAATGCCCTAATTTTATCAGTTTTTGTCATTGTTTTTGTTAGCTCGGAATGCACACTAACGAACTAAGTAGTCATCTTCATCGTGCGCTGCCGTGTGTCGTGAGGTGATTAATTTCATTTCACTCTAGGTGACCATTTTCGAGAGGTAAAATTACCTACTGCCATTAAATCGTCATCTCACGTCACCTGCGTGACCAATGAAAAAAAAAATATTTTAAAGTCACGTAAATAAAAATAAACCAAAAAATCACGTCACCTAAAATGATTCTTCAGAATCGGGTGAGGAAAGTCGTAGTTAGATTAGTCGTCTCACGTCTCACACCGCGCAGATGGAGGGTGGATAACTGACATATCAAAAATGCATCAGAAAAAAAATTTCATGAAACTGACAAAATCGCGATGTATAACGTCGCCCGACGAAAACCAACAACTTGGAAGTGATGAATCCGCATGCTGTTTTTCGGAAAGTAGGAAGAAAATGATGAAATGAGGTGTTTTCCGTTTGTCTCTAGTACGCCAGAGTAGGATTTAATGAACAATTGAAGATTTTTTGTATTATCAATTATAAAAAGAGCCGGTTGAAATTTAAGCAAGATTAGAAGTATTAAGCAAAATAAGAAGGTGAAGTAAGTGGGATTAGTAGGCGAGATCTGATTCGAGACAATTCATTTTTTCTGTCGACAATTTTTTTCGCGATATTTTCTACGATTTTGATAGTTTTTTCTTAGTAACACCGATTTCGAGATTTTAATATCGATAGTGTTTGGCTGTTTATTCTCGGAAGAAGTGGAGGGACTTTCCGGAAGAGCTGAAGAGGCAAGCGATCCAATACGACAGGCATTCCGCAACATTAAAGGAAGGCCCAAGCAAGATATCAGGATATAGGAGTGAAGAAGAGTATGAAGCCGCCTGGTTTGAATAGTTTTGGACCCCAAGTCTGTTTCCGGTGAGCTTGTTCCGGTTATATTTTATGTTCCATGTAGTTTCTATTTTGTATATTTCTCAATTGAGTTTTACTGTGTTTTTATTTATTTAAAAACTCCACTAATGGCTTAATAACGTCAGCTTAAATGATGTAAAGTATCGGACGGCTGCAATCCGCTGATGCAATGAATTCCTGCTTCCATGTCCATCTGAATTTTCTGCTTTTCGGACAGTAAATTGTCAGATCCGAATTGAAAATAACATAATTAACAAATGGTATTCGAACTCATCAATTTTCAGTTACCAAAATTATTTCATCTTTCCTTTATTTTGCTGATGAAATAATATTGAAGCCCATATAAACCCATATACCAAAAGTTATTTTCTTTAACCCTTAACTGCGCAATGTTATTTTAAATTTAAATAGGCTCATTAGTCAGGGCAAGGTGTAAATACCTCTGTCCCATCCAAGAGGACCAAAGGAGTGACATTAACCTTCTTAGCCAAGTCACTCCCAACGATTTAACCCAACCCCCTTCTAATCTGAAACGGTCGGTACGGTTGTCCTCGTTTCATCCGCATCCAAGCTTCAAAACGATTCGTTGGTTAAATTGTTCATTAAATGAATAATTCAATTGCCGGATAATATTGAAACATCTTCAAACCCAACTCTGCACAGTAGGCCTGGCCGTTTTAATATTTGCGACATATTATAATATGCTTCAAATATTAATGTAGACAAGAAAAACACTAAAGTATAACTGCAGTGTTTTCCAGGATGCTTTTCAATACTGGCTGTGTAAGGGTTAGAATAGAATAGAATAGAAATAAGAAGGTGAAGTAAGTGGTTATTTACCCTTAAATTTGAGTGCTGAGTAGGATGGGGTAGTTTGATTTTGTATATACGGTCGCGTTCTCAAGTTATGCACTTTTAATATCAAGAATACGTAAATAAAGGGTGTTATGATGAAAAATTTGTCAACTTCAACATGACGCATTTTTTTCACCGTCCACTAAAAAAACTAAAAACCACTCATTTTATAGATGTATGTATGTAGCATCATACATACTGTTTGATTTTGACATTTGCTCTCCAGTTGTGAAAATAGCATCGAAGCAAGAGGAGCAACGGAACAAAATTTTGATCGGGCATCGCGAAAATCCGCACTATTCGCTCACCAAGTTGGCGACATAGTTGAATGTGTCCAAATCAACCAATGTAATGAAAGAGTTCGGAAAACTGGATTGGAAGGCAATCGGAAGCCGAAGACCGCAAAAATGACGAAAAGAGTGGCCAGCTTTTTCAAACGGAACCTGAACTTCTTCTTCCGAAATGTTGCAAGCAAGCTGGAAGTGTCTACAACCGTCAATCGAACTAAAATACTAGCAGGACTGTCGACTTACAAGAAGCTGGTGACTCTAAATCGTTACGATAAGCAAAACAATTTGCCCAAAGAAAGATTGCGGATGCTGTACATGACGACGCTGGCGAAGTTTGATTGCGTGGTACAGGAATACGTAACTTGCGTCAAAGCAGACATTGAACAGCTTCTTGGACAGGAATATTATACGGCGACTGGAAGAGGAAAGCTGGCAAAGATTTTAAAAACATCAAGCTGTCGAAGTTCGCCAAGAAATATATCGTGTGGCAGGGCATCTGTTTGTGTGGCTTGAAGAGAGACATTTACATTTCAACCGGGACCATCAAGCTGGAATTTTATGTGTAGGAATACCTGGAAAGACATCTGTTACCTTTACCCAATCAACACAATTGTTCCTTCTGTTTTGGCTGGATTTGACATCTGGTCATTACAGAAAAATGGCCATGGAGTGGTATGTCGTGCAGGTGGCGCCCTAGGACATGAATCTTCCTAACACGACAGAGCTCCGCCTAATAGAATCTCAACCATTACAGAGTTATTGAACTTCTTCCGTAAATAACTGTTTTTTCTTACAATACCTCTAACTCAAAAAGCATACTTTGTATTTCTAAACTAACAGGTCCATTTGAAAGCTGAGAAAATTTTCTACTAAATAAAGCCATCATGTTTTTCAGTTAATTAAGAAACCTTCTATTGTTGAATTAGTTAAGCATGAGTATTTTGATATGTTTTTTGATAATTTTGTACAAATAATGAATCATGAACATAAGAATAAATATTATCGAAAAGTTGTGTTTCAAGACGGTTCCTAATTTGTTCTTAAAACTATAGTAAAAAAAATGCAATATATCCTTATTCCAAAAGTTTCTTTAGAAACTGAGAAATTTTTCTATCGAATTAAATACAAACATCACTTAGTTAGGAGTACTGACTTTTCACTACCTAAATAGTTAAAATAGTTCTACTTAAATACTTTAAACTACTTAAATAATTCCACATTAGTATTTTTCGAAGAGTTTTGTGATTTTTCTTATTAATAATTAAAAAAAAATTATAACTGCGATTGTACATTTGATGTTCTTTCTATATAGCTGGTTCTTTAGCACTTTATACCCATCTCTTTCTTTTTCGCTGTAATTTAATAGTTGACACAACATGATGTCACGCCAAATGCACTGGGTTCGAAATCATTGTTTCTGCATATGAAATGATGTGATCAAAATAATTTTGCGTTGAAACGAAAAGAGATTTTATTAATTTACTTTTTCATGAAAAGTAACAAAAATGCTAATAATAACACTAACTTTAAACTAACATACTACTAAAAGAATACTAAATTTACTCAACTGAAAAATATTAGTGCATTTTTCTCTGTGAAATTTTGTTAGCTTTCCAATGAAAATTAAAAAAATAAGTTAAGTAATTTACTTTTTCAAGTAGTGCTAGCATAAGAGCACATAAGATATAAAATATTGAACTTCAATAACTCAAACAGAAATAAGAAAATATAAGTGCCCTATGTCAAAGAACAAATTTTGCGGCATTTTAAGATAAACAATCTGGATTATTAAAATGACGATATGACCTATACAGATTTTTGAGAAGTGATTAAAAAAGTGAAGAAACTTTTAAATAAATTACTTCTATAAGGTTCCTTAAACTCATTAACGGAAAGATATGAGAAAACCACCTGACAAGAATTCTCTCACCTTTGAAATATAAAGATTTAAAAAACAAAGTATACTTATTGAGTTAGAGATATTTAAAGACAAACAAGTTATTTATAGGGAAAAAGTCCAATAACTCTGTGTCGGCTCAGATTTAAAGGTGCATAACGGTTTTTTTCCCTCATGGATTGGGAGGACGCCCGCGTGAATTCGCGTCTGGTACGCGTTTAGTCTGAGCTTGAATCGCGGTATCGAGAATCAAGCCAGCCAGGAACCCGTACTCTTCCTCCGGAGGAAGCTCTTGTGTCGATTCTACTTTTTCGGATATCGCGGACGCGTAGCTCTTCCAATCAATATTTCGTGTGAGGTCATACGAAACATTGATTGTATTCGGTGGCCCTGAACCGTTAGCAATATTAATTACGATTGGCAGATGGTCGCTGCCGTGGGGATCAGAGACTACCTTCCACATGCAATCTAACCGCAGCGATGTCGAGCAGAGGGACAGGTCTAAGGCGCTCGGACGCGCTGGAGGGGCAGGAATCCGTGTCATTTCACCCGTATTCAAAATAGTCATATTGAAGTTGTCGCAAAGCTCATGGAGTAGGGTAGATCGATTATCGTCATGAAGGCAACCCCATGCCGTGCCGTGGGAGTTGAAGTCACCTAAAACTAGCCTCGGTGCGGGGAGGAGTTCCGCAATATCGCAAAGCCGTCGGTGGCTAACTGAGGCTCTAGGGGGGATGTAGGTGGAAGCAATGCAAATTCTGGTTTGGCAAGCGACAACTTCAATGCCTGGTGTCGAGGGGAGGTCGATCCGATTGAAAGAATAGCACTTTTTGATCCCCAAAAGTACTCCTCCGTAAGAGTCTTCTCGATCCAAGCGAATAATATTAAAATCGTGGAAGTGTAGGGTTATTTCTGAAGTGAGCCATGTCTCGCATAGGGCAAATGCATCGCATTTCAAATTATTTAGTAAGATTTTAAACGAATCGATTTTCGGGATAATGCTTCTGCAATTCCACTGTAGAACAGTGATTAAATCCTTGACCTCGTTCGATGAATTAGCCATCGAAGGATACAATCGCTGAAAGAAGGGGCCATTTCGCAGTGAACTGCATCAAAAATGTTTTTACTGCGGGGAGAAAGCTTATCAAGATACTTTTAAGGGGGTCAGAAATGTTTAACGCTGTAAGAATACGGTCCACAATGTCAGAGAAATTTATTAAGCCAGCACTGTTTTCTTTCTCTGGCTGAGATATGGGAACACTTGGGGTTTTTGATGTTCCTGGAAGTGCTGGGAACTCCTTTTCTGAGCTCAGGTTACTGAGACCGTTAGCGACTTGCTTCGGTTTTGCACCAGTACTTCCTTGAGTAGTTATTTTAGGGGGACCATGAAGAGACACCTTCTGGCCTTTACGACGAAGCTTGGAAGAAGAAATGTTCTTCCTTTTTCTACTACTTCTAGGCACAGCAGAAGATGTTCCCTCCTGGGGTTCATCACAGTCGCCTTCGTCAGTAGACAAGTTGGTAAAGATGTTCGTAGAGACAGGTGGCGTAGCTATCTTAAGCATTTCTGCAAAAGATCGCTTAGAGCGTCCCTGAAGGGAACGCTTAAGATTTTCCTCGCGCTGTTTGTACGCGGGACATGAAGGGAGATCATGTGGGTTTCCCCCACAGTAGAGACACTTTTCGACATCTCTACCACAGGAATCATCCGCATGATTCCCACCGCATTTCCCACAGCGGGCTTTATTGCTACAATGGGAGGCTGTGTGTCCCAATTGTTTGCAATTAGTATAGTTCATGACCCGCGGCACAAAGAGGCGAACAGGTAGACGAACCTTGTCAAAGAGGAGGTAATTGGGCAGGGCAGAGCCGGCGAAGGTCACCCGATAAGAGTCTGAGTTGACGTATATTTTCTTGCCGTCAGCTGCGACTGATGCTGAATGCAAACGTTTGCATTCCAGTATCTTCACTGGCTTAAGCATGGGGTCTTTGAAACAGCCAGTCCCACATTTTAGCAGGTCCTCGCAATTCAGACTCGAATCGGAAACGACCCCACTGACTTCAACCCTGCTAGCTGGAATATAAACCCGGTACTCCTTCGTAAAGGGCTCGTAGCCAGCAATATCGTTTGCCTGAGTAGAACTGTTAACCACCACCCGAAGCTTATCAGGGCGAATTTTCGATATTTCTGTCACGGCCGAATACCGATCTGTCAGAACTCGAGAAATCTGCAACAGATTCAAACACTTTTTTTCTTTGGTCCGGAAGAAGATCACAAATGGCCCGGTGGCCGAGCTCGGATATACCTTGAGCCGGGGAGCCGATTTTATTTCGACGTCCATCTCACCTTGAGATGAACCGCCGTCAGGGGAAGTCATTTTTGCACGGGCCTATTGCCCAGTGCACGTTATTAAGACAACCAAGAAGGGGAAACGAAAACTAATACTTAGCTTGTGTATGTAACGGTATCCAGACGGCTTACTAAAAGAACACTGCTTCACTTCACTGACCGGCTAACGGTACTCAGAAACAGAAACACAAAAGAAGGGAAAAATAATGAAACCTCAACTAGGCGTAGAGTGTGCCAATAACCTTGAACGCGGATTAACACTATTTGTCGCTATAGAGTGTACGGACCGATGACAAAAGACTTCTATCTCGACTGAGTGCTCGATAACGAATGGTTCAAGAAATATATGTTGATCAAAGTTAATTCTGTTTAGTTTTTCTGAAAAATTTATTTCTTGAATTAAAATCGCTCTTGACCACATGCTGTGATGCGTTTGTGAAAGGGAAATTATTCGATCGTACTAATCCCCTGATTTTTCTACAGAATATATGACTTTAACACATCAAGTTGAGGTAGAATTGACTGAGAAATCAAAAAATTAAGTAAAAAATGTTTGGAAAGAAATCTCAAGTAAAAATATAATTTAAAAATATGAAGTTTCTGAAAAATGTTATACTTCGCAAATTTCTAGACCCCGAAAAGTTTTTACGACAAGCTTATAGTCCTAAGTTTACTTAAAATCTCATCCATGCAAACCTACCCTAGGTTATTGCAAAGACCTAGAATGCATTTAAAATTGTCATTTTTTCATGGTAAAATATGAATGTTTTTCGATTCATCTTTTTTAAATCGAAAAGGGATGTCAAATTTGACCCCCCCCCCCCAAGGCCTTTTCAGAAAAACTAACCAGAATATAGCTTCATCAAGTTATACCAGAGTTGGCGAGATTTTAAAATTTCGACCTATTTATTTGGTCCAATTTTCAATGCCTGTTAAAACCAACTTCCCCACAAAGTATGAATTGAATATTTGATCGGAGTCCATCCCACATATACACAAACAAGCGATGACTGAAATATTCATCTAAATCGGAGCACATCAATTCAACTTCTGGAACAAAGCGGCGCCCACTTTTGAAAAACTGGCTCTTTAAAAAAATATTCATCGAGCATTTATTAAATTTTTCCAAGATTTTGCTTTTCGATTGGTGCTTGTTATTGATGACTCTGCCCGAGATATGCCTGGAAATATCACTTACTCCGCATCGTTTTGGAAATCATTTTTTCTTTATTAATGAAAGACGTACGATACTTCAAAATTTCGTATAAATTTGATGAACATTGTCTAACTAAATAGTACAAAGATTTTAATTTCATTCAGCACAACAAAAGCTGAAAAACGTTAAATATCGTACGCTGTTGTTTTTCCGAAATTTATAAATGATGATAAATCCTTAGAAATATGTTTTTTTGTTATAGGGCTTTTAAACTTATGGTCACTCGCCTCTTTTCGAGTTAGAAAAATCTCTTTTTGATTCTCGAACTCTATGTGCGGGGTTGGGAATTGAACCCAGGTGAGCTGTGCTCAAGGCAATCCATTTTACATACTACACTATGCTCGCCCTACTTAGAAATATTCTACTTGAATATTTTTATGAGCGTTCTTGAATCAACGTAATACTGCATGAGCGAGTTAAATTCTAAACCTTTATTTACAGACAATAAAAGACAATTGCTAAAGCGAATTATGTGCCACGTTGCTATTCCATGTTTCATACATGACTGCTTTGAAAATAATTCTTACCGCCCATATTTATAGATTCGAGTTATTTTAATGTTTAACTTTGAATACAATTTTTTCCTTTTTTATTTCGACTATGTTAGTCACATTTTCTTTTTTACATTTTAACGACATTCAATTAGCTAGAGATTACTGTCACGGTAAAGATAGACACGTCTACCTTTATCAGGACACATGTTAGTGAACGCGGGTGATTCGTAGTTATTCTGCCTAAGCTCGACTCTCATTAACAGAAGACAAAGATTAAGCCCGTACAATATTAAGCCTGTTCTAATGACCCTGCCACTTCTAGTTTTCCAATCTGTTTACTTCACATCCTTGCTCTCACTTGAGTACTATAGCTCTAAGTTTCATAACTTTCCCTACCCAGTAATCTCTAACTAATTGAATGTCGTTAAAATTTGAAAACAATTTTAAACGAACTTCACCGCTTTACAGACATTCCTGAGTTGGCCACATTGAACGTGTGCACAAGACGTCTCTCAAAACCTATAACAAGGAAGCTACTCCAACAATAATTTGTACAGAAACAGATTAAATAACGAAGGACCATTATTTCTATTCCAGCAGCTCCGATAATCAAAGATAAATAAATCTCAAGAGATCAATAGAATATGAAATTGATTCCAACGTCATCTGCTAGCGAAATGGAATGTATATTAAAAAAGAGAATGTGGCCTTTCCGGAGTTGGAAATAGCCTTTGGTTTGCGTTTTATCGTATCAGTTACATTGTACAGATTCAACACTGTTTGAATCGTAGATAAGGCATATAATTACTAATCGTGTAACAACAATACATGGTCAAATGGAGTGGTCAGACGAATCCTTGACATATCTACTTCTGATTTCCGTTAGCTAAGTACAAAAACAAATCCAGCACGTTAATGGAGTGCAACTTTACATCTGTTTACATTTGTTGAATTATAGAGGCCACTCACTGATGGTCAGAGACCCCGGAAGGTCTTAAGAAAGTTTTGTTGGATGTTGATGCCCGTAACCAGGTTTAGGAATTGTCTAATCCCCAAGAAAGAGGCAAATTACCCTAAGGACAAATCCTCTATGAATGAAAATAAAAAACAATATTTAGCAAACATTTCAACCACAATTAGGTGACTCGCTCTATAGATTTATTGTTCAGTTTTGTTATACTCTATAACATATTTATCAAAAATATAGAACATATCAATATTTCTTAATATTCGTTTTTAGTTTGTCGCGTTATTTGCGGTCTTATGAAATTGTTGCAATTATGCCTGAAAAAAGTACTTTGGGTATAAAAATAAAGAACTATCTATAGAGTCGTAAAATTGTGGCGAGATAACCTCGATTCTTGCCACACCGTTTACATGCTTTTTAACATTCAGTCGAGCCCTTCAGAACGGTCTAATCTATCCTACGGACTACCAGCTCACTCGAGACCCTCCGAAAAGCAGAAACGCAGACTAGCTATCAGTTAATTAATCGCGAAGCTAAATCACTTTTATAAACATGCAGGAAAGCAACCCCAACCGTCTGATGAGCTATTTTTTATACGTAAAAAAAAAGAAAGCCGATTTCGCGACCGCATTGTGGTCCCCACATTCAAATTCCTCAATGGTTTTAATTAGTCTCCGACCCCGCGGAAGAAAGTTACGGCCGACTTTTCCCCGCCATACCACTGCAGCCGCCGCCGTCGCCGCGCGGTTAATTTGGCGCCGGCTTCCTTCAACCGTTTCTGGGCCGACATTACACAACCACGGGGCTTTTATCTCACGCTGTACCAAAATCGTTGAGCATTTAGTCAAATTAAACGGCGGGAAAGTAATTGCGTGTTCCATCCATCCAGGCAGAGAAAATGGTAACTTGTACTGCTCTGCTGATGACCGTGTCCCATAAATGGCCAACATTGGTTCGCAAGGCATGCAGCGATTAATCTTAACCAGCATCCGCGATGCTGGGTGCAGTGGCACAGACAGGTACCGGACAATGACAAAACCTGGCCATGGTCATCAGAGTTCACTGCTTGGCTGTACATGGGTGAAACCGGGGGTTGATCGATCGAATTTCGTTGCAACTTCAAGAACGCACCATCATCACCGAATGATGCACCGGTTGTAGCGGTAGCGGCCAGAAATATGCTAAGATTTACGATGTGTGTGTTGCCAGCCGCATCGCCGATGATGGGACGACCAACCGACCAGCCATTCGCTATTGTAGGTACATATTTTGTTGTTGGAACGCGAGAAGTGATTTGAATAATGACCACATCCGGCCTTGCGGTCACACGATGTGCTATTTTCCACTCCGATACGCGGCGAACCGAAGAGATGCGGAGGAGCCGAATGGAATGAATGGTCTGTGAACCTGCTAAAGTGACGGGGAGCGGAGGTCTTCGCTTGATGGTAAGTGCACTATATGCAGTGCAGTTACAGTTAATTTGTTCGATTGGCCTGGGTGCAACCCGTTGGATGAATGATTTCAAACGATCGGTGGAGATAACCATCAGTGATACTCATTTTTTCCAATTTTATTATTTATTAATTTTGATGAGACAATGTAAAATATAGTCGAATTAATACTTTGGATTAAAAGTGCATTTCAACTTGCGCCGTGTCTCACTAAAAAATAAAAACAATTTAATCATAGACGTTAACTCGTCAAGCTAAACCCTGACTTACATCAAAATTGTATAGATTCTTTATGTGATGCTAACCGAGAAATCACTTGCTACCAGCCAGTTCCTTTAGGTATTCACACATGTTTTGTGAACTGTTTGAATTTAGTGTCTAACTGGTGCCAATTTTGGTGTTAGTTTGTATATATCGTCTAACTGGCAGGAAGCTGATGTCAGTTGCTGATCATTTTTCAAATCCGACTAAAACTAGCTTTCCCGGATGTTCGGCCATCCATGGAAGCTGTCCTTCAACGTCAGCTTCTTTCTCCGAACAGCCTAGATAAGCCGTGTAGTGTCGGTAGTGGTTGTTTCAACTGGCTAAGAATTACACTACGGACTACCTGTTCCTGTGGTAAAAACCCACCAAACAGGGAACCCCAATTCCAAAGTATCATGCGACCCGTGCTATGGGTAAAATTGTTGAGGGGGTTTAAAATATTCTCAATGGCGAACGGAGCCTGGGAAGAGCTGGGTGAACTCCCCAGCAGTCTTTCCAAATGAACATCGAACACCATGTTCGATCTAGTTCTGTGCTCATCCTAAAGTAGGAGACCCTAAGTCAAGGTGTAGTTCGGTGCCGAGAACTTAATGACTGGAGGGTCTAAAATATGTCAGTCGCGCACGGAGCATTTTGGGTTTTGCCCTTACTCTGTTATGCGAATCTCTGACACAGTGGATCATTATTTTCTTCGCAAATCGTGGGAATCAAATGATCATGTCCCATTTAAACCTGATATGGCTCGCTATATGCGTTAACATCCCAACTCGCGTGGTGTCGTCTAGTTGTTGTGCAATTTGTGTTGGAGATGAAATGTACAGTTCTCTAATCAACAATGGTTAGAATAGCACAAATCAATCTCCAACATAAACGTACAGCAACTATGAATTTATCTCGACTCATGCAGGAAGGTAAAGCTTCCATAGCATTGGTTCAAGAACCGTATTTCCATAAAGGAAACTTCTATTTTGGAAAGTTACTTAACACTGCCTTCAATGCTTACAACAAGACAGGCATGACTAACCCACGTGAAATGCCTCGTGCTTGCATTCTTGCAAATAAGGCTATTGACGCGTGTCTCATATCGGAGCTCACAACTCGCGATATCTGTGTTGTCACAGTTACACTGACCAGTGGCGTAGTAAGAAAATTTTTCGGGGGGGGATATGAAATTTTTTTGTATATATATGAAAAAATGTTCAAAAACATTCTGAGCAGGACAAAAAAATGTTCAAAACCAACAACTCAGGGAACGGGTTTGGGTAGTCAAGGTAGGAAAGCTAGCTGTTGGTATAGAATTAATGCTCTTCCCCTACGAGGACAATCTGGGCGGCAAACTTCCGACTTTCTAATTTACTGAGCCCTTCAGTTCCCTTGTGCAATTCAGTTCCACTTCCTCGTTGAGCTTCCGACTGGTACGCGAACTACTCGGTTTAGTCCCCGACGATAGATCTAGCTTACTCCGACGAAAAGTTCCCCGGCGAGAGAAGTTCGAAAGTGAGCCAACCAGCCAGGTGCTGTGGTCAGTTCGGCGATTCCGGTAGAGTAGGGCATCCGGTTTGCTGGAGCCCCGGCGCGGCTGGTGGTGTATCGTTGCAATCTACGCGGTCTCGTTCCCGGCAGTGAATCGGACTGTACGCTGACGGTGAGGTCCCAGACGAAAGAAGTTCTCCCGATACCTCCCGATACCGATTTGGTTCAGTAATACAACTTCTTGAGCCCTGTGGCTCCGTGACCGGTGCCATTTAGCACCGCAACTCCTTTAAGCCCTTTAGTTCTCTTCTTGGGCCATTTGGCACTACTTCCTTGATGATTCATTCAGCACCTCGACTTGTTCGCGAACAACTCGGTCTATTCCCTGACGATGGACCTGACCTACTCCGACAGAGAATTCCCCGGCGAGAGAAGTTCTCCCGAGATCGAGCTAATCAGCTAGGTGCCGAGGTCAGTTCGGTGATTCTGGTGAAGCAGGGTGTCCGGTGCACTGGTGCGCCGATGACCCGCGACTAGTGGTGTCTCGTCGCTGTCTACTCAGTCTAATCTCCAGCGGTGAATCTAGCTTACGCTAACGGAGAGTTCCCTGGCGAAAAAAGTTCTCCCAATATCTATTCTTCTTTGGTTTTCGCTATTTTTCTGTCGGAGCAACCGGTGGGGTGCCGTGGTCGGTCTGACGAATCCGCATGGAGCGTGCCGTCCGATTCGCTGGCGTTTCGACGACTCATACTCGCTTCTCTGTTGCAGTCTACTCGACTAGTCCTCGGCGGTGAATCTAGCTTATTCCTGCGGAGAGTTCCCTGGCGGTGATTGCTCTCCCGAAACCGTTGTTCGATGTCCATTCCATTGTAAGACGGTCGTGACCTACATCAGCGGTTCTCAACCTTTTTCGTACCACGGACTTCTTAGATATCACACTGGGTTGCTTCGGACCCCCATAGATAAACATCAATTTTGTATGCTATCAATATGTTATTTTCAATTTGTTAGGAAACATGACGTGAAATTTCAATATGCACTCGGAAAATATATTTTTCTTCGCGGACTCCCAGCAATGACTTCGCGGCCCTCTAGGGGTCCGCGGACCCCAGGTTGAGAATCACTGATCTACATCATATCTCTGTTTACTGCGTTCCACGTCTTTACGTCGCTTGTCATTCTGTAGGCTACATTATCCGGGTCGATGTCCGGTCCTCCCATTTTAAGTAGCTCCCTGCACCGCACTTCAAACCTCGGACATTCAAAGACTCTCCTCGGACATTTAAAGACTTCAAACCTCGGACATTCAAAGACGCTCCGGTGCCTCCTCGACGATCTCACACTCCAAGCACAGTGTTGACGTTGCGTACCCACACCGATGAAGATACTCCTTAAGCAGCCGTGGCTCGGCAGGAGCTGTTTCAGGTGGAAGGTCATCTCTCCGTGCTTTCTATTGACCCACGCCGACAGGTTTCGATGAGCCGGTAGGTCCACTTTCCTTTCTCCGTATTGTCCCATTCCTGCTGCCACGTCACCATCGAATCGATTCTCATCATTTTCCTCACGTTTCTGGCGTTTCATTGTTTGTAGCACTTGATATCCTCCGTCAGGGTGATGCAGATGGGGATCATCTCGGCGACAAGGCATACTGCCTCCGGTACGCAATCGCAACTCGTACGACCAGCAGTCGAGGCGTCCTGTTCAGTTTTTCGCGGTTTCGTTGTCTCCGTCACCGACACCTCCATTTCTTCAAGTGTCTCACCGTTAGTGACACATCGTCCACGAAACCAACGATTTTCACTTTCCTGGGAAGCCGCAGTGTTAAGACCCCATCGTACATCCCATTTCAAAATGTTGGACAGAGAATGGAGCCCTGAGGAACGCCCGCTGTGACTCGCATTGCCTATTGCCCGTTTGTTTGTCTGGTACAGCAGTGCTCTACTCTGAAAGTAGCTCTTCAGGATCTGGCTCATTCTTTTATGCCACGCTGCGGCATTGGTCTATTCGAGGCTGGATGGCTTGGTGACTTCCCACACTTTGGCAGCAACATCAGTTTCTGCACCTTCCTCATTTCGGGGATCACCATCATCTAAAGACTTCACCAGTAGCATCCTAAACATGTCCGGATATGCCAGGATCGCTGCTTTCAGTGCATCGACGCTTCTTTGAGCTCGTCGTTAGTCACTTACCACTCGGCTGTGTTACCTCCTTCTTCTTCGCAGTACGGTGTCGGTGACCAGGTAGTTGAATCGTGTTTCGGGAAGAGACCCTCAACGATTATCTTTATCTTACCCGGGTATATTTCAGCTGGTGTCGACGGACCCTCGTCTTCGTCATGACGACTCAGTACGCGTCACCCAGGGATTGGCGTTTATTTCACAGCACAGCTGCTTATTGCAATTGGCTTGCTAAGCTTGATCTCCCGTACCTACCTTCTCGAAACGTCGCTAGCGACCTCTCTCACTCTCCGATCTTACGCTCTAAGCCCGCCTTCTGGATCTAAGACAAGCTGCGTGTAGCGTACTGAGCTACTCATTTAACCCGTAAGCTGCATGCCGTCTATTGCATGGCCCTAGTTTTCATGACATTGTAACGTCACAAGCCGTCACAATCCTTCTTGTTAGATCAGCCGCATCAACGTACTTGATTCCGTTGTTCGCCGAAGTAACTCAACAAAGAGGTCTTCGTTAAAGGCTTTCGTCTTCCACTTTAGCTTGCGGCCCGACCTTCTTCGTGCTGCAGCAGGGTTCCATTGGCCGATGCGGTAGCGAATCGCCCGGTGGTCTCTATGGGGATACTTTTCTCAAACTCTCCAGTCCATGTTCGCCGTCAGTCAAGGACTACAGAATGTGGCGAAATTTCTCTCGGTACCGATATCCGTTTCGTGAACCAATAAGCTCCCAGCTCCTCGCTTCGCCGCGATCTACTTGTTATAGTCCTCGGCGGTTGAGCTAGCCTCCACAACGTTCCGCCAGGTAGGTGTCGAGTCTGCAGTCTTTCACTACAAGGAAATATTTTCACAAGATAACTTTTGCAAATGAACCTTTGAGAATTTCATTTAAAATATTAGGCATATTTTTGTTTAACATATTGATTTTTTTCAAAATTCTCCAAAATATTTCGGGGGGGGTTTCGTCCCCAAAACCCCCCCCCCCGCTACTACGCCACTGACACTGACTGTCGGAAACGTAGACAAATATATATATATATATATATATATATATATATATATATATATATATATATATATATATATATATATATATATATATATATATAAATATATATATATATATATATATATATATATATATATATATATATATATATATATATATATATATATATATATATATATATATATATATATATATATATATATATATATATATATATATATATATATATATATATATATATATATATATATATATATATATATATATATATATATATATTGTTCAGCATACCTACCGTATAACGAATCATCTCCTTTTGATGATTTCAAAAGCGTTGTATCATATTGTAGCAGAAATGGGCTTCCGCTCATTATCGGCAGTGAGGCGAATGCTCATCACATCATTTGGGGCAGCTCAGACATCAATCTGAGAGGCTCTGAACTGATAGAGTACATAAGTAGTACAAATCTCCATATTCTGAATGTGGGAAACCGACCAACTTTTGCGAGGTCTGGGAGGGAGGAGGTGTTTGACATAACACTTTGCTCTGGTAGAATTTTGCATGAACTGGGAAATTGGCAGGTTCCAAATGAAACTGAACCGTCTCTATCCGATCATAAATATATATTTTTCGATCATTTTGATGTCACCTTCAATGTGGTGACATATCGTAATCCTAAATCTACAAACTGGGAACTCTTTTTGGAAAACTTGGCGACTAAATTTCCAATTTTCCAACAATAAGTCAACTAGACGACTTAGATGACGTCGTGGATACGACAAACTCATTCATATTAGCATTCTACGAAGAAGCTTGTCCACTACGTACTGTTAAATCGACTAGGGGAACCCCTTGGTGGAGGGCTGAGCTTGAAAGAATGAAGAAAGTTATGAGAAGAGCTTGGAACCGGCGTCAGCGTGATGACTCCAGGGCTTTCAGGTCAGCTCGTAGTGCATATAAGAAATGTCTTAGATCTGCAGAACGGGCTGGCTGGCAAAGCCTATGCACTAAAGTCTCTAGTCTGAACGAGGCTATCAGATTAAATAAAATTCTGTCCAAATCGAATGATTTTCAGATGAACTCCTTAAAAACCAGAGATGGTGTTTATGTGACGGACGAAAAAGATGTTCACAGATCTCATTCTGGTGATTCGGACTCGTGGGCGTTAGCACGCACATTGGTTTCCACTGAATCGGTCAAGTATGCAGTTGAGAGCTTTGCTCCATACAAATGATTTGATTTGATATTCTTAAACATGTCTTGAAAAAGATTTTGCTTTCCAGTCTTGCTACCGGGCATATCCCGAAAGCATGGCGAGAAATAACTGTTAGATTTATTCCAAAAGGGGGGCGCTCAAGCTATGAATAAGCCAACAGTTTTAGGCTTATCAGCTTAAGTTCTTTTCTTCTGAAAGCTTTGGAACGGATAATCGATCATCACATCAAGAACGTTAGTTTAGTTGAATATCCACTGCACAAAATGCGACATGCATATCAGTGTGAGAAATCCACGATCACTCTCCTTCACGATGTTGTTTACAACGTTGAGAAAGCCTTCTCGCTCAAGCAATCTAGCTTGGGTGTATTCCTAGATATTTAGGGTACTTTTGACAATGTGTCCTTCCAGTCTATTCTGGAAGCGACGCGCGGTCATGGGATACCTGCATGTATCTCGGGTTGGATAAACGCAATGCTTAGTAACCGCATACTTTGCTCGTCACTACGACAGGCTGAGATACGGAAGTTGAGTATTTGCGGTTGTCCTCAGGGCGGCGTTCTATCACCTTCGTTATGGAACTTGGTGGCCGACGGCTTGTTGGAGAAACTCAATGAGCTTGGATTTCCAACCTACGGGTTTGCTGACGATTACCAAATACTAATTACTGGATTTTGCATCGGAAAAATCTTTGATTTAAGAGCTGTCGAAGAGTGGTGTCGACAAGTCAAATTATCAGTTAACCCAAACAAAACTTCAATGGTTCTTTTCACGAAGAAGCGAATAACAACCGGGGTTCGTCCCTTGCAGTTCTTTGATACTGAGCTACTGTGTGCAGATCAAGTCAAATACGTTGGAGTTATATTGGATTCTAAACTGAATTGGTCCACTCACATTAAGTTCAGAGTCAAGAAAACGTGCATGGCCTTCGGGCAGTGCAGACGAACTTTTGGAAAGATCTGGGGTCTCAAACCTATTGGATTTACACGACAATTGTGCGTCTAATACTGTCATATGGATGACTTGTGTGGTGGCAGAGGGGAGAGATGATGACGGTCCAGTCAAATCTAAACCATATGCAAATAATGACGCTCATGGCGATGACTGGAGCTTTCATCACGACTCCGACTGCTGCTCTTGAGCCACTTCTAAATATCAAACCATTACAAATACACCTCAAACAGGAAGCACTATCATGTGCATACAGACTGCAGGTTACTGGGCTTTGGAACAGTAACCATGTTGATCTTGCTACCAGTCATACACGATTGGAGTCACAAATGGTTACATGGGGTGAAGATATTCTTGCTCTCAGCGATATTACACTCACATCTAGTTTTCCTTACAGGACATTCCATGTGAAGATTCCCTCTCGAGAGGAGTGGTTGTCTAGTTATATGGAAAGACAACAACAAACGCAAGTGGTCTGTTACACAGACGGTTCCCTGAGGGAGGGACGTGCTGGTGCTGGTGTCTACTGTCGTGAAATGAGATTGGAACAATTTCACTCACTAGGTAGATACTGTATTGTATTCCAAGCAGAAATATTTGCGATTATGTGCGGGGTACAATCGGCCCTTCAACTGAGTTTGTCCGGCAGAGTTATAAACTTCTGCTCCGATAGTCAGCTGCAATCAAGGCCCTTAGCTCAGACAAATCACGGTCCAAGCTAGTGATCGCGTGCCGAACCCAAATCGAAGAACTAAGAATTGTCAACACTATCTTCCTTGACATTCCGGTATTACTGGAAATGAATGGGCTGAAAAATACGGTCCTGGGCTTCGTCCGAGCACCGCAATTATTGGAGAAATCTACCAACGTGTCGCCAAACAAAGGCGTTTCTAGAACAACCGTGCCCAGTGATTTCGAAAAATCTCCTACATTTATCGAAGCTCCACTGCGGCATGCTGACCAGGGCTTTGGCCGGCCACTGCAAACTCAATTATCAAATGGGAACTATTCAGCGCGCTGAGTCTTTTTCATGTGGTCTTTGTGGATCCGACTACGGAACCTTATATCATCTGACATGCAACTGTCCAGCGGTAGCGGATTTGCCGTTTCGAGCTTTCGGCCATCCTTATATAGACGAAACCATGTTTGGACGACCGAAACTCAGAGACATACTAAAGTTTCTTATCCAATGTGGTAAAGAGCTTTAAACTTACTGGCAGGCGAGTTGAACTACTTGTGAGTTTAACTTACCTGTTGTTTATTTTTGTTTTTGTGCTGTTATTTTCCCCACTTTTCCAATTCTACTTCCCCACACCTCCTTGTCCTTTCCTTCAGCCCAGGAAATGATGAAAACACACGGCAAGGCACAAATCCCCGACTACATACGGGGAACTAGCACCAGTCTTTGGGCTAGTTCGATGATAAATCTAAACTAGCACCAAAGCTGACACTAGTTAGACGCTCAATCCTAAATTCAAAAAGTCATACGTCTTGCATGAACTAAGCAACTGGAATGTTCCGGGTGATGCCTCGGAAAGACAAGCACAGAAGCTCTGGTGTGCTGATAAAAATGCGGAATCCAATACAGTTTTTTGGCTAGCGAACCAAAACTAGTTAGACGCTCAATCCTAAATCCAAAAACATGCCAGTTGCTTAGTTCACGCAAGACGTATGACTTTTTGGATTTAGGGTTGAGAGTCTAACTAGTGCCGGCTTTGGTGCTAGTTTAGATTTATCATCTAACTAGCCCAAAGACTGGTGCTAGTTACTGATGAGGAGAATTCGAAACGCTAAAAACTAATTGTAAGTTAGGTATTGTGCCATCCTGTACGAAAAAGAAACAATTTTTTTTTTGCGTAGGTTCCATTGTTTTCCCTGGGTACGCAGTTCGCCCAGATTATTCTAGCTGGTGGCGATAAAGGTGGTCTTTATGGCGGTCTATTGGTGTTCTACGCAACTACCTTCCGGAATATCTGCACCACGAGTCTCCAGTTCTTCAACAAACGATCTTTTCACCGTGGCATCTTCCAGTCGGCGTGTGTTGAACCCTTATATTTGGTTATCGGTAAAGCTGTCACGTGAGGTCTACGTGACTTTGTGAACCGGTCGATGAGGGAACGAGTGCGTAGCGCAGAGAGTAAAGTAGTAAACATTACGATCCGTCTGTTCTAAGGTTTGATTCTCAGTATAAAGAAAAGAAGTTCTAGTTCTGGTTCGACCCCATTTTCTAATTGCAATCTTAGTTGTCGATAAAGAAGACATGCGCGCTTGACAGTACACCATCTTATTAGAAGTGCTGTTACCAATAAGATCCCATGAGATCTGGCTGTGAATGTAGTAGAGATTTTAGTGGTGGTGACTTTTAAGTTTAGTGTTTTCATTTTGTTCAGTTTGTTATAAACGGTATGCGTAGAACTGTTTCAATATTGTACCAGTCTCGTTTTGAAACAAACAGTGTCTCAGAAAATTACAAAATTGAAACAAAGTATTACAGTCCAGGTTCAGGGTGTACCCCGAATAAGAATGTACCAAACTATAATGTGCATCAATGCAAAAACAATAAACTTTAACTCATCGACAATTGACGTCTCCAGGTGAGAAAGAATGAAAAATCTTTTGTCGAAATCAGTGTCAAAGCATGACGACAAGTTATGCTCGCTTACCGACCATGCTGTTAGATTCGCCTGGAAAGCCTGACTCCTAGCAAGCAGAAGGCAAAACATTCTTCGCTTTTTCTTTCCGATTATGGTCATATAAGCATGCAACAAATCGATAAAGTAGAACTTTGCGACAATTAAAACTTGAGAACAAAACGTGGAAACAAAAATAACCATATCTAGCGTAAAACGGGGTATCCTTGATAACCTGTTATTTGTTTCAGTAACTGTACAATAAGGTGATTCCCTCCAACAAAATCATCGAAACAAAAAACCAGGTCGCTTCCAAACCTGTTCAGCAGCCATCGCCAATCATTATTTTTTCGGTTAAGGAATCATTGTATGCATAAAACAGGCGCGCCTGTACATCATTGAAATGATTAAGTTTTATTTTTTTTGTGTTTCGAATTCATCTCGTCAGTAACTAGCACCATCTGGGTGTCTAGTTAGACGATCTATCTAAACTAGTACCCAAATTAGCACTAGTTAGACACAAAAAAAAATCCAAACAGTTCACACGACACATGTGAACGTTCAAAGCAACTGACTTGTCCCGAGTGGTGTCCCGGAAAGCAAGCACAGAGGCTCAGGTTTGCTGCAGGGATGCCATTATGCCAGATTTATCTGGCACAGCCAGAGGTTTTGGCAGCTTCCAGACAAAAAGACAAATCTCTCATTCTGCCAGATTTTTTAAGTTTTAGAAGCTGCTACATACACATTTTGGAAATTTGGATGATAATGTCCCACATTTTACAAAAATCGATTGATATAAATTCTATGAAAACTAAAATGTATGCCAAATTTCGATGACTTTGAGGTCGCTGTCAAGGGCCAGATTTTGTCAGACATTTTTAGTTGAACTGCCAGATATTCTTTAAAAAATAGTGGCAACCCTGGTTTGCTGACGAGAAAGCGAAAACGAACTCTTGTCTTTTGGCTCAGGAGCCAAACACCTTGCATTATGCAATATTAATTCCCATAAGGGAAAATTGGATTAAACCACTTTGCGCGTTAAGGGCACAAAACCTAACTTAAATTAAGTTTTATTTTTTGTGTTTCGAATTCATCTCGTCAGTACCTAGCACCATCTGGGTGTCTAGTTAGACGATGTATCTAAACTAGTACCCAAATTAGCACTAGTTAAACACAAAAAAATTCCAAGCAGTTCACACGATTTTTTCTTACGTCTAAATATATATGAGTTACGGTTCATTGGATGCAAAGAGGCGGTCCTAGTAACGCTCGCTGCTTGATTGAATTGTTCGGACCAATCAGCGCTGACAATTACCACTTTCACAAAATTCATTATTTTTGTTATTTATAGTAATAGTACATTTTACGAAATCAAATAAAATATACGTGCACATATTTCCGATCGGATAGTTCAAAAATATAGCGATTTCGATCAGTACAAAAGAAGTTATTCTCATTTGAAAACTGGGAAAATATCTCAGCAGAAACTTTGAAACGGGACTCCTATATGAGGAATTCCACGAAGATCCGTCCGAAAATCTTTAAAATCGTTACCGACCATCTTAGATTCCAATGAAACTTTACACGTTTCACCGTCATGCAAGACTAAATAATTTTCACAGGTAATAAGATTATTTTGACTCAAGAGCAACTTTTCAAATGGGCGTAAACGTTTCTACGTGTATGAATTTCAAATTTTTTTTGTTCGAATACTGTATTTTATACAGCAAAACTATCTGAGAACGAGTTACAGGGAATGAATACTTCTGTCTGAAAAAAATATACACTGAAAAAATGTTGTCATTTTTTCAAAAAAAAAACAAAAATTTATGATAAAAATTTAAATTGCGAAAAAACCCATTTTTTTAATTTTTTTTATATTTTGTTACCAAAAACCTAAAGAGAAAAGAAACATTTTGAATGTGATTGCATGATGGAGAAAAAATCGGTAAAAAAGTTTTCCTAACAATAACTTCGTACATGTTTTTAAATTTCATACTAATAGACATACAAAATTGTAATTCTATTACAGAATATAATTCTAAGCACCATTTAAAATGAAAATGCATTTAACAAAAATCTTACAAAATGCGATAGTTTTCGAGATATTTGAAATTTTGCTTCTTCAAAAACAATTAATTCGTGTAATTATGCTCTTTTTAAAAGTTATTCGCGTCACCCCATCAAAAATATCAAAAATTTAATGTTTATCGTTTTAAAGACGTAAAAGCAACTTTTTTAGTGTATTTGGATCCTGGAGAAGCTTTCAATACAAAAAGTTTTCCTAACAACAACTTTTGACATTTTTTATAATTCTTACTATTTGCAGTCAAAAATACAATTTTCTTTTTGAATATGATTCTAAATGCCATTTTAAATCGAAATGCTCTTAACAAAAAATTTCCAAAATTTAGTGGTTCTCGAGATATTTTAACTTTTGTTTTAACAACACAATTATTTTGTTTTATTACGACCTTTTCATAAGTTAGTCACGTTTCTCCATCAAGAATAATAGGTTTTTCAAAAGGCCCGTAAACTTTCCTGCAACTTTCTCTTTGACGTCAAGACGATATTGTGAAACATTTTAAAGTTTGATAAAATGATCGTGGGCATGGCGCAGTTGTTAAGTCGATGCCTTCTAAGCTCCTTACCTGTGTTCGATTTCCAATCGCGCACATAGTAAGAATTTTTTCAAACCGGAAAAAGGAGGTGAATGACCTTAAGATTAAAACTTCTATAATTGAAACAAAAAAAAATATCAATGTTCTTCCGTTGTATGGCATTGATCAATAATTATTTTTGAGGTTATTGTGAAGTAATTTAAGTTCTCCATCTAGATATACCGTGGAAGCATATAATTCCGCGCAGTACATTATTCCGCGCATTCAGCACTATTTTTCAATTTACAGAAGCAAGCACGATAAACTATTGAACATATATATTCACATACTTTGCTGTATGCCTATCCTTAACAAAGGTTTAAAATTAGACTTTGCCTGGACACTCACACACTTGCAAGAGAATAAAATAGAGCGCGCAACCCGGTAGCTGCCATGTTTGCATATTTTGTTAGCGTCTACGTTAAGGACGTAGTGAAGAAATTATAAATAATTTTTAGTGATAGGGTTGATTTTCATTTCCGAAGTGTGGTGAATAATAAGTGAAAATACGTGTGTTGCACACCAATTAATAAGAAAAAAAGGACAGCGAGAGTGTAATTAGGTTTGATCGCTAAAATTAAAGTGCGTGGAAAAAGGTGCACTTGTATTTAGGAGAACCTAATTCCGCTCATATATGTGGTAGTCATGGCCAACAAGAAAAATATGAAATACGCTCTGGAAAACGTCGAAAAAGCATTGTATATGGTCCAGCAAGGACATTCCACTCGTAAAGCTGCGAAAATTTACGGCATTCCGGCCAGCACATTGCGAGATAAAGTGACACATAAATATGCAAAATGTGGGCCCGGGAAATTGACGTTACTCACTAATGAAGAAGAACAGAAGATAGAGGATTGGATAATTAAAATGTCCAAGGCCGGTTTTCCAGTAAGCACCCAAACCGTTAAAGTTTGCGTTGCTAAATTCGTTACAAAAACCAACAGACAGAACATTTTCCGCAATGGTGTCCCTGGAAGGACATGGATGAAAGGGTTCCTCAAACGCCATCCAAACATATCCAGGAGAGTACCAAGCCCACTCTCTAAACATCGAGCAGGAGTTTCAGAAGCTATGATTAGATCTTGGTTTGAGGAGATAACAGAGTACGTGGTTAGTACACCAGGGTTGCAAGAGGCAATTTATGATCCTTCCAGAATTTTCAATATGGACGAGACAGCAATCCGCACAGTTCCAACGAAAGAGGTAGTTCTTGCAAAGGTTGGAGTTTCTTACGTACACGCAAAAGTGGGAAATTCAGACAGAGAATCATACACTGCACTGTTTGCGGCGAATGCTGCGGGTTTGCTTGCTCCAACATTGATGTTATATCCCTACAAACAAAGAATGCCGAGTGAAATTTGGAAGAAGCTCCCAGAAGGCTGGGCGGCCGGAAAAACCGAATCAGGGTGGATGAATCGTGATACTTTTCTATTGTATTTGAAAGATGTTTTTCATCCATGGGTGGTCGAGCAAAAAATACGATTTCCAGTCATCATTTTCGTCGACGGGCACAGATCGCATGTGTCGCAGGATACCACTGATTTTTGCAAAAGAACGGAAATGGAATTGGTATGCTTGCCACCGAATTCAACTCAGATAACACAACCGCTAGATGTGAGTTTTTTTCGTCCGCTCAAAACGTATTGGAATCAAGAACTAGTTGGATGGCGCATTCATCATGCAGGTAACATTCTTCCAAAAAAAGAAATCGCACCGCTTCTGAAAAAGGCAACCGACAATATGACAAATCTTTCTATTACGCTGTCCAATGGGTTTAGAAAATGTGGTCTTTACCCTTTCGACCCAAATGCCATCAATTATTCCTCGCTCAAAACTGAATATTCTGGCTCTAATCAAACATCGGATGAAAGGAGCATCCAACCTAATCTACCTCACCAAGAAAGTGTTCCAAGTTCGATAACAGCCCTCGAGCTTCTTCAAAGTCTTGAAAAGTTCTTGACGGATCAGCAGAGAGAGGAATTCAACCTACACATGCATTCCAGCACCTGGTCAGGCAAACGCGAAGATGCTAACTTATTTGTAGTGTGGAAAAAAATTAAAACCGAAGCCGCTGTGCTGACTGATTCCTCGAACTCGACAAACGATGCGAATGGCAAGGAAGCGGTACCGCCAAACCAAGGTAGTATATATGTATCCATTCTGAGTTGAAACCAAATTAATGTGATTTTTTTACAGAGCTAGATCAGCCAAAATCAGATCTAACCATTGATGAATCCACAGCATCCTTAAACGAATTTGAAGAAAGTTTCCACGTACCTCCAAACTTATATCCCAAAGCCCAAAAAATTAGCAATGTAAAACCACAACCACCTTCTGTTGCGACCAGTAAGGCTTATCAGCAGTATCTTGAAGATATCGCAAAGAAGAAAAAAATAGTGGAAATGAATATACAAAAGAAAAAAGAAGAGAGATTGAAGAAAAAACAAGTTAAAGAAGAGCAGGCAGAAAAAAGAAAGCAACAAAAAACTGTGACGAAGAATAAGAAAATAAAAAGAACCACATTATAAAAAACCAATTCAATCTAAAACCAAAAATGTCAATGTTTTGAATTCAAAATATGTGCGTTAATAATAAAAATTCAAATGAACTCGATACTTTTTTTTTGGTTTCTTGACTAATATTGAAATGCGCGGAATTTGATACACCCGTGCGCGGAATTTGAATTTGGGCAAAATATATGCGCGGAATTTCGTACACTGACACATCTTGTATTTTTGCATTTTTTGTATAATTCTGCATCAATACTCCAGTTAATATAATTAATTATATAAACGTGATAAAAATGCTATCCAGTAGTGCGATTTGTATAACTTAGTCATTTTATTTGGATTTTTTGTAATAAATTTAAGTTTCCTTATGCCTTAGGTGCGCGGAATTATGTGCCTTCACGGTAATCTACATTTGATCCAAAATATAAGTTGCTCCATAAAGGAACTTTCTAATTTCTATTGCAGACACTATTTTATATCTCTCTCAGCTGTTTAAACGTAATGAAGCTACAGGGATGTACGGGTCGCTCGGCACAATAGTGCCAAGAGGCTCGAATGGTTTCAAAACGGCCCGGCCAGTTATTCTGCACTTCCATGCATTTTATAACGATAATGTCTACATTCCTGCTCCACACTCACCCCCCAGGAGAAGGCGATTTACCGGCTTGATTCTCGCTCAGGCACACATTAGCATTACACTTAAACCAAATTAAATCTCATTTTTCGCTTCCCCTCATCCACCCGCTAGGAACCATTAGCCAGTCGCAGTCGTGCAGCGGTAATTTGGATAAAATTGTTGAGAAATATGGTTGGTTGGATTGGAATGTTCCCCGAGGAATGCGAGGAATGTTTTAATCACGGCCAGCAAGCAACCAGCGAACAAAGCGTAAGTACTAACCTGTCGTGTCCATGTAGATGACCAGTATGCTGAGCACGGTGGCGAACGAGATGATACTTAGTGCCACCGGAAGCAGCTGTCGGAAGGGGGACGGTCCTAGAGGTGAGATTTTTGCAGGTAATTTAGTTCCGCTGGTCAGAGTCGAAGGCGCCGAGCCACCGCCATTTCCTGCTAGCAGTCCGGTGCTGCCACTGGTCACCGAAGAGGAAAACGGGTGAAGTTGAGGTAGATGCGCGTGCTGATGATGTAGGTGATGATGATGATGATGAAGAGTTGGGTGGTTAGGAAGATATTGCTGCTTCTCACCGGCATCGGTGATCGTTCCAGCAATGTTCGGAATCTGCTGCTGATGTTGGTGATGGTGATGATGCGTGGTGGTATCCTCCGAACTCTGCAGCTGGCCTCCTGTTGTCATTTTGTCCTTTTGCTTCGGGACCTTCGTCCTCATTCCATAACTGTAACAAGAGATGGGATGGAAAGAAAGCAACGTTAGCTAACTGCGTGAGAGATCTAATTACAACTCCCGTTTCAAGGCTTCACAGCATATGGTAGAACATATTTGTCGAATATCACATTCGAGAGAAGAACCCAACCCTTTCGGGATGTTGCTACTTGATATCGAGGAGACGTTTTTTTTTTATTCGTGCGAAGCTGTTTCGCATTTTGAAGCAACAAAAGAAACCCTTCATTATGAAGAGAGAAAAACCTGCATTTTATGCAGATGTCCTCTTGAGAAAGGCTTCATCTATTGGAGTATCTGTTAGGCACAAAGAAACGCATCAGCTGAAGAGGATGCCACTCAAGCTGCTGGTGTTGGTACCTAACTAGCACAACATACAGATGACAGTAATGTATATTAAAGGACAACAGTATGTCATTAGGAGTTTATTTTGCTCGAGTACCAGGTGTGGAGCGGACAGGTTTGCCTGGCACAAGAGAATAAGCTCTCAATAGAAACATTGATTAACGGTGAAATTCGAATGAATGTTATTTATGCCAAGAAGATTAATGGACGATAAGGTCTAATGGACTTTAATATCATATGCTTGAGTGTTTTTAAATACACGGTGCTTTATAAAATGGAAACATAGCATGACACAAGCTTTTTCAGTGTACGATCCAATCTAAATCTAAAAAAATGCTTATGGATTCGATCAGATAAAATGCATTGACGGTCATAACGAATTGACACCATTCGAGATAGTCCACTTTTCAGCCTCGCGCTTCACTTCAGATACAGTTGAGTTCTGTAACATAAGCCAAGAAGTGACAAAAACTCAATACCCCCAGCAATGATGAAAACACATTCTCGACAGCCGCACAAGAGTCTTCACCAACTTCCTCTTCTGCCATCGCTCTTTTTCATCACTTAACTCACACGTTCGTTATGTACACTTACTTCCTTCCGGTTTAGTTCCGGCTGGCTGTTCAATTTTCGACGCAGTTTGTGTTTTCCACTGATTTTTTCCCCATCTCGCCCATTCTCTCTCTCATTCCCTCCCGTCACGTGGAATACGAATTTCACGCAAAGCCACTTTTTTGTCTGTTCCCAATCCGGTATTTCTTGCTTACTTCCTTGGTGAGGTGCACCACCGCACGTTTGACCTTTTTGTTCCGGCTTTTTTGTTACCTGCTTCCACCCGTCCATTCGAATCCATTTGCCGGGGTTTCGGATTTCATTGTTTTAGGCCCGGACAAATTTGTTACGTCCAACCTATTATGTGATTCTTCGTTGTTTGTTAGTTGCTGTATGTACATTACACAGCTGGAAGTACGCCAAATGCTGCGCTTCCCGGTGGTGATATGTTTTAATCAAACCATCCGCTCTCCAGAAGCCTCTGCCCTCTTCCCCATAGTTGAAACACTTTGCTTTAATACGAGAAGCATAAGTCGAATCAACGAGCTGCTCACAACAATGTTGTTATTGCGGAAAACACAGCAGCTGGCCGTCGCACTGTGGTCCAGAAGCTGTGAAAAGCTGACCAAAATTAATTATCTCGAGTTTTGCATTTCAGACATAAAATGACTTGGAAAAAGTTTCAGTAAAAGTAAAACCCCTGCTCTTGGCGATGACATAATAATGATTAAACTTCCTAGTAGTGAGAGCTGAAAACTGATTTTTCAAAATTTTCATGCTCTGTTTAGGTATCTTCGACAAGGATGTGGAAAATATTATTTTAAAAACTTTGCGGAAGACACTAGGTGTCATTTTTTTCTTTTATTGAAATATGAAGCATTTTTTGCGTAAAAATTTAAGTGAAGTGAAGTTTTTTGAAAACTCGTGCTGCCTAATAAAATTTTTCCCTTATTTTCAGGGGCAAAAGTTGCGGTGACCGTGGTAAGTCTGTGTGAAGAATTATCCTTCCACGATTGGATTGCTGAGCTGCAGGATTTGGATTGTCAAACTCAGTCATTCAAGAGAGAGAGAGAAGAGAAGAGAGAGAGAGAGAGAGAGAGAGAGAGAGAGAGAGAGAGAGAGAGAGAGAGAGAGATAGAAGAGAGAGAGAGAGAGAGAGAGAGAGAGTGTTGAAGAAAGACGAACCATTGAAAGAAGTGTATATCCCTATCAGGACAAGACTAGCGGATCGCACGAACCACTTCTACGGTACGTTTCTCCAACAGGAACTTCAATGAAGACTGGAAGATTGTAAGACTGGAAGATTGTAAGACTGGAAGATTGGAAGACTAGAAGTCAGAAGACTGGTGAACTGGAAGACTGCAGTTCAGTTGTTCATCTCAGAAATTATAAATTTTATGAAACAATTGACAAACTTTTCAAACTTTAATTTTATGTCAATTATGCACAATACAAAAATAAGAAAGAATTCGCACGGCATTTTTTGCAACATCCCATGGAAAATGGCACTTTCAAGCGAATGGCAAAAAGACCCAGTCTTGCTCGCGACTATGGAAATACCATAACAACTCCTCGAGAGTTATATACACTGAAGTCTTTTTTATGCGGTTTTTTATGCGGATTTTTTCATGCGACTTTTTTATGCGGATTTTCAAAGCTATGCGCTTTTTATGCGGATTTTCAAAGTTATGCGGTTTTTTTTATGCGGATTTTCAAAGTTATGCGATTCTTTTTATGCAGCTTCCTTTTAATTTCTAGGGCATCATCTGAAGCGACTTTTATCGAAAGATAGATCCTCGTGAACGGACATGCTTAAACAAAAGACATAAAATGTTCATATTTTTATTTTAGGTTATAAATTACTAGTCTTTGGGTTAAGGATATGAGAAGCATTCTTGATGCAGTGAAAATAAAAACAGAAAATGACTGAATATCTTTTTACCTTTCTCATAATAAAACTTATGCAATCGGTCGGAATTTCAACTTTTTAACCGAGGCCCGCAGAGCCGAATCTCTTATACCATTCGACTCAGTTCGGCGAGATCGGAAAAAAGTCTCTGAGCGTGTATTTTTTTTACTTGGTGATGGTGGTGATTTACGCCGACCCGGCACACGGTCAGTAGAGTTAGACCATACTACCGATTTCGTCCATCGTGTGTCAGAGTGAGGGACTCTGAACAGAGAAGAAAACTCTCTATTCCTCTAAACTCCACCAAGAAGTCCGACATTTGCCTGATCCCCCGGATTCCATTTGAAATGACTACTTTGGGGGGAGGCGTGTTAATGCACTTCACTTGATTCCAGGTCTAGCTGGTCGTGCTAGATTTCGCTTGTCTCGTAACCGCCATATCAGTCCTGCACGGCATGATATTCCACATGCCTTCCTCTCTACGTTGACCAGTTGGATGCCGTAGTCGATCTGGCGATTCCGGTTGGAGGTTGGCTTCCGGTTCACTGGTGCCCCAACGACCAGGGTCTGACGCGTTCGGTGCTACTCGGCGTAGTTCCCGACGGTGGAGCTAGCCTATCTCGGCGGAGAGTTCCCCGACGAAAGAATGTCTCCTGCAACCGTTGACGGACACGTTATTCTTCCTTAGATGCAGTCCGGCAGATTCCCGGTGGAGGATTGCGTCCGGTTCACTGGCGCCCCGATGATTGAAGCCGGCGATTCGCTACGGACTACTCGGAATAGTCCCCGACGGTGGATCTTTCCTACTCCGACGAAGAGTTCCCCGGCAGTGGAAGATCTTCCGAAACCGATACTACCCGCGCAGATGCCGAGGTCGGTCCTGCGATTCGGGGTGGAGTGTGACTTCCAGTTGTCAGGCGCCCCGACGAGCATCTGCCAGAGCTACTTCCCGATCTATTCGAATTAATCCCCGGTGGTGGGCCTAGTCTACTCCGACGGAGAAATTTCCTGACGTTGAAATTTCTCTCGAAATCGTTATCGATGCTGGTCGGTTAGGTGCCGAGGTCAGTCTTGCGATTCCAAGGAGTCACGGTTCCGACAGCATAAGTCATTAAGTGACTTTACGCTTGTCTGGACATGCCGCAGACTCAGGTGATTCGCATTTAATGCCAAAAGATCCTGACTCCTGTGTTGCAGAAGAAAAAGAGTTAAGTAGCCGGGAAACTCTAAACTTGCTCATATGGCCCTACTCCACGCTTTTTTCTAAACTTTCTTACTTCAAGTCCTTGGTCTTCCTTGAGTACTATGGCTCTTAATTATGAAAAATATTTCACACCTTATGTGTTTTTTATGCGGATTTTCAAAGTTATGCGGTTTTTTTATGCGAATTTTCAAAGTTATGCGGTTTTTTTTTTATGCGGATTTTCAAAGTTATGCGTTTTTTATGCGGATTTTTTCTATGCGGTACGTATCCCCCGCATAAAAAAACTTCAGCGTAACTGGGCAGTTGAACAAACTGATATAACTAATTTCTGCTACATATCCACTGAACCGATCTCGAAGAACTGTAAAATAACGCCAAAACACTCAGAACTAATACTCAGAAATTCCACAATTTTGTGCCTATTTCTGCTGACAAATTAGAGGCGAAAAGGTATTCTAATTCAGAAGATGAATCAAAAATATTTTCCTTGTATAGAAATAATACAAAATATGTAGCATGCATGAAGATAGTTTTAAAACAAATGTTAAATATAAAAATAAATAAATAGTTATGTAGAATTCAATACATAATGTTGTGGTGGTTATTTCTTTCCCTGATCCTTCTTTAGAACTAAACAAGAAAATAAAGAAGAAATAATGGAATATTTGTTTAATGACATAAACTCTTTTCAATGGGATTCTTAATTAATAAAAATATACTTAGTTGCTAAATTTGACAATATCTTCTCACAAACTTAGTTTTACTGGATTCTGAGAGTATTATGACTTTCATTGGTTTAGTGAATTATCTATCTTGGGTCAAAATTTCATCCAATCCAAAGATGGGTTTTTTGTAAATCGACTTTAAATTTTTTAAATCGATTTTTTTCAGTGTAGGAGTCGACTTTTTTCAATATTTTTATTCAAAAATTTGACTAATTTTGTGAAAATCACTTATACAACATTTTTTGCAGGATTTGTCATTTTTAGACCACAGCCGTTTTAAAAAATTCTAGTCTAGTGTAGTGACACATACACAGCCAATTCATGTAGGGATCCTGGAAAATTGCAGACGTTCGTCCACAATTTTAATGTTTGTGGCACATATTGAATATGACACAAGCATTAAAGCGGCCTGGCCAACTGTGCAGCGTACAAAATAAAGATGATTCAAAATTATACAGCAATCAAATTATTCATTCAATGAATAATTTAATCATCGGATTATTTTGAACCTTGAATAAGGAAGAAACGTGGACAACCGTACACAACCGTTTCAATTTGATGGGGGTTGGATAAATTGTTGGGAGTGACTTTGCTAAGAGGGTTAATGTCACTCCTTTGGTCCTAGGTTAACCCTGGCTAATGAGCCAGGGTTATAGCGCCCTTACTCACTCGGACTACAGCCATTTTAAAAAATTGGTAAAAAAAAGTTTGACCCTTTTCAAAAGACAGTCTGGATCATTTTAGAAAAAACAAAGTATGCAAAGTGGCAAAAACAAACTATGCAAAGATGGCTTTTTGTGACAAAGTATTCATGTACAGAAAGTTTTATTAAAACCTGAGGGGGTGCTGCCAACTCTGAATACTATTTAGCGCGAAATTCGTCTATTGACTAAAAATGTAAACAAAAGGCGCACTCACACGTGTCATAAGTGTGTATTGATGAGGAAATTCTCCATGCAAATAAAGCATCAACTTTTAACGTTCATTCATATCTTTGGCTTAATATGGTCTATAAACAATCGGTGAAATGCAATTTGAAAGAAATGAATCAGGGAATCTAGAAAAGATTGTAATTTTTGGTTACAGTGTTTCCAAATATACTACATTTCCAGATTAAAACTTAAAAAGCATTTTTCTCAAAATTCGTGTATTTTTATTTTGAAAATGATGAACATCTAATACATCAAGATAACTAAAGCCAGTCCCCAGACACAGTCATTTGAAGTAAAAAACTCACAATGTCTCAGCACATTTCTCGATATATCTCAGTAACCAAGCAAAATGTCAAAATTCTAAAAACGCTACCTTGTAGAGATTTTTTAAACAAGTAATGTGGCATATCTAACTCAGTTTACCCCAAAATAGCGTTTATTGTTATAAGATAGCACAACAGCGACGATATATCTTTCATCCTCAAAAGGGACCTTATACTGTTTATTTTAGAAAAAAATACAAACCAATAAATGGATTACACAATTCTTCTGAGATTAAAAAAAAATTAACTCAGTAAAAGAAATTATTTTTTTTTAATTAAATTTAAAATTACATTTTCTAATTGTATTGAGATGAATTCTTTAGTATCTTCTAAACTCTTTTCTGATATCTATAGAGTTTATGTTCCTTCTGATCTTGTTGAAATTGATGGAGTTGTAATTGTAATTTGTTTATTGAGGGCTTTAACCGGGTGGCCATTCGCCCACTTGATGGAGTAATATTTTTCGAATCTATGAATCGTCTGTTCAGGTTTTACACAGTGAACGCCTGTACACAACAGTTATTGAAAATAATAACTAAATGCATTACTTCTTATGCTATCCGTGTAATATTTTCTGGATCTGCTCTTTTAGATTTTTTATATGTAAATAATGAAATATTTCGGGTTCGCATTTTCACGCCGAAAGTAATGCACTGTGATCGATCATTACCAACTTTTCGGGTCACGCTGAGAAATTTTGTTTAAATAAAATAAAATGTGAAAAAAGTGGTAATACGCATATTACTTCTTCGTGCAATTCATTCGATGAAAATATGTGGTTTATGCAAAGGTACTCAGTTAAATGAATGTCCTGCATATATTAATTGTAAATCTAAATTATACCAAAGAACATTAACGAAAAGTAAAGTGTCATACGCTGCATTAGTTAAATCTTCATCTATTTTCGCCACTGAAAATTCTTTCGATTTACTTTCTAACAATGATGATAATTATACTTCTGATCCCCAATCCCACTGTAGTTATCGTCCTCCAATTAAACGTAGAAGAAGTAATGATCGACGTGAACCGAAGAAAAATAGCCACCCTTTCAATTCAGTTATTTTCAATCTTAAAGAATTCCCTCTACTTAACCCTTTCATGCCCAACTTTTTTCTAGTTCATGTAGGGTTTCAAAACTATTTTTTCTTGAAAACGGTGGAGTCAAGAAACATGAAAAGCCTATCTTCATAAAGATAGGTGCTTCAATGGCAGTGCTAGAAGCTGGTCAATTTTTACCTTCTAATGCTCAATACAATTCTTCTAGAATAAATACAATAGTCCAATTACGTGAAAAACGTAGCCAACGACAGTCTAATTTGATAAGTTTTATCAGTTTTCAATAATATTGCATCATAACGAAGTTATATGAAAAAATCATTTTCCGTCGTCAACGTTAACTGTTCCTGGCAGCACTGCTCCGTCGGCATCCAATCAGACTAATTGCAATAACTTCATTTCTAGAGCTGATGCTTATAATTGTTAATACTCAAATTAAAGGCAATAATCACATTAATGAGCCTTACTTATTTTGTGAGCAAATCTCGTCTCAATCAAAAGTGATAACTGTTTAAAAACGTTGTTGTCCACAAACAACATGGGCATGAATGGGTTAAACCAGGTTTCAAAAAAATGATTCAGAAAATAAGCACTTAGATCCCGATGAATCAAAATCGATATTACATTTTTACATTTACACATTTTAATAAAGCTAATTGAATTATTGGTATGTGATGATTTTTGGAAAAAAAATATTAATAAATCTGGTTCCTTTCATTTCTATTCTTTTTAGAAAAATATCCAAAATTTTTGCCTTTCATTGTTCAATTATTTTCCAATTTGTAATGGTCTTACAGCAAAATAATATTTGTTTGAAATGGAATCGTAGAAGCATTATTCCAAAAATTGATTTTTTTTTGTTGAGAGTTGTCCTACTGGAACTGTAGAGCTAGGTTCTCGGAATTTCGCCCACTAAAACACTGCTTAAGGCCATTTGCAGCGGACCGTGATTCTGAATGTAATATTCATTGTACGGTTCAGATATGGTCGGTGTTAAGTCAGACCGGACTAAGTCGTAGAACATCAAAAAGTGAGATAATGACAATTCTGGATAAAGAATTTCTTCAGCTAATTCAACTTTTCCCAGATTTCAAATATATAACCATAAACAAGAATCATGGCAAAAAATAATTTCCAATTATAACGTAGAGGATGCTGCAATTCAAACTTTAAACCCGTTTTTCTCGAAATCAATATTTTGTCACTTTGTCCGGTCTGACTTAACACCGACCATATGTACGGGCCTAGGGACTTCGCGATCCCGTGTATCATCGCGAATGGCTGCAACATTTGTACGTTAACGTGTGTGTGTTTAGATGTCGCATGTGCTAACGTGTTTGTTATTTCGCGTGTGTAAATTCTCTTTTATAACCGTGTGCCTTTCGTATATTCGCGTGTGTTCTGGAATGATCGCCGGTGTACCTAAGTTGCTAGGACGGAGGGTAAAGATTTTCCGACGCGACAGATTTATGATAACGCGAACACGAACTTTTGCGGGTTCGCGTTTGTAACGTCGTAAATATTAAAACGTTCAGCTTATTACCGAGGTGTTATGAAGTTTACACAATCGCGGGTGTAGGATCATCGCGAAGGACTCAAGCATTTGTATGTTAACATGTTTGTCGCGTGTATCTGACTTTGCGTGTATAAATTCGGTTTTACAACCGTGTGTCAAGTCGCATATTTGCGTGTTTTAGATGATTGCGCGGACTGTGTATCTGACACTTAATTTTCAGTGTACGGTTCAGATGCTAGAAGAGAGTGAGTTCTCCAATATCACTAGAGTTTCCATTCATGTCGCCATGGAACTTGTTGTGTAGGAGATATGAGCGTCATTTTTATTGATTGGTCCGCAAACACGGGCGTTTGTAGATTCACTCCAGAGAGCGCGTTTGTGAATTTATAAGCGCGTTGAACGTTCACTTAGTCACCAGGGTGTTTGCCAGATCGCTGACATAGGTGTGCGTGGATGATCGCGAAGAACTAGAGCGTTTGTATGTTAACGTTTTTGTCGCGTGTGCTAGCGTACATGTAACGTCGAGAGCATAAATTATTTTTTATGATCGAGCGCGCACCGTTAATCTAATACTTAATGTTTAGTGAATGGTTTAGATGCTAGAAGAGAGTAAGATTCCCCATATCACTAGAATTCCCGGGCATGTCGCCATGGAACGTGTTGTCTAGTGAATCGAAGCGTAATTTTTTTATTGATCCAACTGAAGGCATGAGTCTGAGCCGCTAGGATTGAGGGTAGAGATTTCCAAACGTGACCGATTCATGATCGAGCGAGCGGTAGGTTAATGTTCGCGTTTGTGACCAGGTTTGTGTAATCGCGAAGGCCTTCGAGCGTTTGTACGTTTCCGCAAGCTCATTCTATAAATTCACCTTTTTCTTCAATATTTTTTTGCATATATCGAATCGTTCACGAGTTTTCAGTGATGAAAAAAGTTCAGTAACTTCTAACTTGAAACAAAAATCATTTTCGGCTAAAACAAAAGATACTTGTCCCCGTTCGGCCTAATGACCCCTTTCGACCTAAAAACCCATTCGGCCTAATGACGTTCGGTCGAACAGTATTCGGCCTAACGGCTTTCGGCTTTGGCATGACACTGTTTTGTACAGAATTAGCTCGAATTACTTCGACATGAACATATTATTTTTGACATCAAAACGTAACGTGTGGGTAAAATGTACAAAAATATAGTACTGGAACGCCTCCATGTGATCATGTTTTTACCTACAAAATGCCCTGCACATATGCATTGCACGAATTGCCTTTCTCGAGCAATGCTGATGTCCCAGCGGAACAAGAGCACCCTTTTTGGAAAATAGGAAATTTTGGCAAAAAAATATTGCTTTTCACTTTTCACATAAGGGCCTCAAAAAGCAAAAATTTTATTTTCATTCGATGGTCCTCAGTTGTTGGGTTCAGAAAGCGGTATTGGTTGCGGCAATCAAGAGATAACCAAGAACGCAAAAAGTGAAGAAATGCGAAGTATATAGGAAAAACACAACGCTCAAGAAATAATATGGACGCATTGCCATGAATGCAACAAATGGCTGCATACTTGTTTTACCATTTCCCAATTTTCGTGAATTGAGTGCGATAGAAAATCAAGAAAGTGATCAAGAAGGATCACTTCCTTTCAAGGCCCAAATGGATTAATAATTTTATAAAAACGATTTAGTATAAAAATATCTGATAAGCAATGAATACACTACGCAAGGCTGGAAATTTCTGTAGGAGAACGACCCGAACATATCAATTTTTACGAAACTACCAGGTGGGACGTCTCACCCACATATGTACATCTCACCCGGGAAATCCATCTTATTTTAAATAGCTATGGTACTTTGAAGAATTTTTCATAAAAAGAAACTATTTAGCGCATTTTAGATACTCGATACTTTGAATTCTGCCAAATGGCACCTTCGACTAAATAACATTCGGTCCAACAGCTTTCGGCCAAATGGCTTTCGGTCATTTCATCTAGAACTGTTTAAAACCCCGATATCTAAAATCGCCCGATTTTTTTTCTCCATTACATGGCTATAGTGTTTCATCTCATAGACCGTTTGTGTTTTTTGCAACCAAATTAGTAGCCCATTTTCGCACATTCCAAATTTATTAGTTTATATTGGAAGTGCTACACCACTATGTGATGATGAATGATGATGATATAGAAACCCACTGTCAGTGCATGAAAAACTCCGATTGCTGCAGATGCTTCTAGAAGAAGTCTTTCCCAAATGATTAACCGGATGGCGGAACCAATATAGAGAAACAAAATTCGACCGATTCTTTCGTGGTATACTTCTGGAACAAAATCAAATTCAATAACATCGCGATATCGTGAGATTGAACAACACGACAGTCGCTCGTAACCGATATAACTGAGGTTCGGCCAAGTAAACGTAGAGTAACAGTGAATAAGCTTGAACATGCTATCATGATTGCTTACTGTATTTTACGCAGGAATATCGTGTCTACGTTCCTGCAAAGGTAGTTGAAATCGATGGAGTAATCATCCAAATGAGAATGATAGACGAAGATCCGCTGAAGTATGGGGTTGTGACATTCAAAGGTGCCATTTTCCAGTCAGTGAAAATTCTGGATCGCAAACACTTGCGTTCAGCAAAAATCAGCATAGAAGCAAAAATCAGGATAGAAAACAATTTATGCTCCATCGACCTCGTTTCATGTGACCTTCTCCCGATCACATTTGTCAAACATTGTCCGCTCGAATCGGGTTCGTCTACCAGTTCACCTCTTTACGCCGCGTGTCGTTGAAACCGATTAGACCATACAGCTACCCATTGTATCAACAAGACACGTTGTGGAAAATGCAGAGAATCATGTCGGTGATTCTTACAGAAAGAATGCTGAAAAATGTTTCTACTGTGGGAAGACTCCGCACACCCTCTTAACATGTCCCGCGTACAAATTGCTCTGAAACGTATCCTAAAGGAACGTTCCAACCGCCCTTTAGTAGAAATGCTAAAAAGAGCTGCGCTACCGATCACGTCTAATCTGACGACCCATTGAAGACACATCATCCACTCTGGTTAAGAGTTTTCGAAAAAAAGAAAATCAATCCTCCCCCCCCCCCCTAAGCTTCCGCGCAAAGGCTCAAGGGTGTCCCTTGATGGCTAACCAAATATAATAACTCTAGGAAAGGCTGTTAAAATCCCGTAGCAAATAGCTCCTGATCTCGGACACCTGAGAAACGAGTAAGAATTTCCAGTGCTTCCTGAAACATAAAAAACAATCAAAATCAAGTCTCCCCTTAGTATATTTGAGCCATAAATTCAACCTTGTGCTGAACAGATAAAATTCTCTTACATGGACTGGATCTTGAAAAAGAATATTATTAGGGATCAGAAATTTACATGTTTTCATCGAATTCCTGCAACCTCTACTCTCGATACCATACATTGAAGTTGACGCTTGCAAAGGCAGAGTTTCGGGTACGCACCGAAAACTTTGTGATATCACTTAACTCCTACTTGCTCCGCCGCTACTTCTATGTGACTTCCAATCCTACAGCTCGTTATGAGGTTATGCCTTCAGGATGATAACTGATCTATTCCATTACATGATCTCCGCGACAACTTCAAAATGATCATCTTGAATCCGATATAAATGTCAAGAATTCCTATACCTCCTCATTTGCTTTGTCCTTATATACGAGCTCGCAACAGTTACATTGCACATGGAAGGTAATCCCAAATTCTCACGGTAGCAACCATCTGTCTATCGTAATTTCAATCTGTACTGGCTATACAGCGGAGACCCCTTTGTTTATGTTAGGTTGATAAAATGGGGACAATGGCAATACATATTTATTTCTTTTGATTTGATTTTTTTATTGAAGCTCTACAAATATTCTTCTTTAATCCGTAGACATAGTCTCATAATACTGGTTGATCGATAAAATCGGATCAAAAAACTGATAAAAACAGGGGCAGATAAAAACGGGTTTTCAATGTACTATGACCTCACACTAAATATTGATTGGAGGAGTTATGCGTCCACTATATCCGAAACAATAGAATCAAAACAAGTATTTACATGTACGGTATACGTGATACCTTTTTAACTTCATATCACCGAAATAAATACGCGACGTTAGAAACGCAAATGAAAAGCTTCATGGAAACTAAAAAACCCGGTTACGGGCGACGGTTCGTTGACGGATTAACGAGAGAAACATCGATGAGAACTCTTCGAGGCACGACCAAACGTATGCGTAATCGCAACAGCACTAACGAAAGCGTGGAATATACACAAAGAATACACGATAGCACGAACGAAACACCGTTTTCAATGGTAGAGTTCTCACTTGCACTTTATTGTCATGCAACAATAAAGCCCCAGAGCCAGCCAGAATCAAATTCATGTGAAATGTGGAATTTATTTAACATGTTTCTCGAGGGTAATATTGTTCGTAAAAAAATGGAGACAAGCAAAGATCATCGTCATTCCAGCGTCCGATCACAACTCGTATCGGCCGATTGTAATGGTGTCTTGTATCTGGATATACCCTATATTAAAGGTTCATATTGTGAATTATTCTATCATTTGAGCAAGGCAGATATACATAGTATTACAGTTTTAATCGAAGGAAATTCCTAACAATCAACTGTAAAATTTTAAATCAAAATTCCATAACATTTCTTCGAATGGCAGCGGGAATGGGTCGAAAACTTGTTCATATTTCTAAAATGTACTATGCACCACAGGAAGCGGATTTGTCATTGCAAAATAGTGCAGACACAACCATACCACACAAAACATTTCTTCAGCCTTCGGTATCCAATCAGTCGCAATAGCAATTACCGGATGCCTGCTAGCCATCCTGTCGGCAACGTGTCGTGTCATTTTTTTGCAGTTGAAAGTCATCATATGCCCTTGGGAATGCACACATTTTCACGCGCAGGAAACGCTCGATTAGTGAACAAACTGCCCACAGCGTGGCTGTCCAATGTCGCAAACCAAGACGCTGATTGCCACTTATTAACGCACTTTTGCAATATTATCTGACAACGAACTCGTCGCCACCGGTGACAACAGTTGATCCATCTTTTCCGGTACTCCGGCATAGATGCGACATTTTTTTAAAAATATCGTTATACAGTTTGTAATAAACTATAATATAGTAAACTTCTTAGAAGGTTGAGTAAGAAAAGTGTTCCAGTAACAGACGTCAGATACACATTTTACTATCTCATCCCTATCCTAAAAAAAAAACTCGCCACGCATGATCCTATGAAAATTGTATATAATTAAACAAAAAAAGCGTGTACAATTCTTCAGCAATTGCGAGAGCACACATCTCTTCACCGGTCGTTCCATCAACTGAAATGATTGTTTTTCTTTCGCCTTTCATGCATTGTTGTTTTTTCATCGCACTAATCCTCTAACAAATCGTCAACGGCGCGGCGGCGGCGGCGGCGACTGCGGTAGCCACAAAACTGCTACTGTTTGGTGCGTAACTCGACAGATCGTGCGTATCATGGACGATGCGTACATCCGCGCGTCTCGGAATTTCCTGTCTACAAACCGTGCTCATCATATACGTATACATACATATATGTAGGGATGGTAACACTGCGCGTGTAGGGCTACGATCCACAACCAGACATCCAAAACACAAACATTACGGCGCGCTGGCGAGATCGAGAGCAACGATGGTTGAAAGACCTAGAAAACATTGCTTTTTTGGTGTTGGGATTTTTTCGATTCGGATTCCAGCTGGGTTACTTCATTCATGCATTCTCCTCACTAGTCTGGGATGCAGCTTCTTTGTAAAGTTATTCATCGTTTCTCTCCCTCGTATTACCCAGAGTGATGCGAGGTTCAAAATTTGGTGCAAGAGGAATGCTCCCGCAGTCGTTACGTACAAAACAGATCATTTCTCGCACCGACAATATTCCCTCTTAGACGTGTTAAGTAGATTTAAGATCAATAGATGTTTCCTGAAAAAGTTTCACAGTCTTTTGTGCTCCTGTACACTCGGCTAAGGAGCGCTCATTCGTGTTATTTCTCGAATAAACACTTGTTGATTGATTGTTTCGTTTTGTTTTCAGAACGGGCTAAACAGAGGAAGGAGTTTAGTACCATCATCGAGTGTTAAACTTCCTTTTTGTATACGCTCTAGCCTATTTAGAATTAAAATGGTTAACTCAACTAGCTAAGGGCTGTGAATGACCCCAAAATTTAAAAAAATCGATGTAGCAACAATAGGGTTACCAATTTAACTTAGAACAACTTAAATACACATTAAACCATTTTTTTAAATTTAGATTGAGAGGTTGGTCATTCGCTTCTTTTTGGGATACACAAATTTGTACCCATATGTGCGGTATTGGGAATCGAACACAGGTGAGCTGCGTACAAGGTAATAGATTTATGTACTACACTGTGCCCGCTCCCATAATTAAATCAAATATTAAAGCATGTAGCACTTATTATTCGCACACTTTATCAATTCTGTAGCAGTAGTCTATGCTAGTGGTTGGATAGTTCTGAAAGCGATTTGTTTGGAAAATACACGTGTTTCAGTGGGGAAAGTTTCGTCTTGATATGACACTTGTGCTAGATGGAAGATGAGAACAAAAAGATGGATGAGTAATGTAAGAGACATAACCGCAATGTAGTAGAATATATACACTTACATTTTTCCCTTCTAACTTATGCCGTAAATTTTCATCGAAGACTCCAAGTAAGTCGTTTGGGATATTTTTTATTCAAATTTGATGAATAAAAATCTTAATCGTTTTTTATCGCATTCGTAAAATACCATCGCATCAGTGTTCTGGAATATACAACCACTTTAAAACAATGAACAGGACAGGACGACATTTGCAAGGACTGTACCTACCGTAATAGAAATAGAAAACACGTTTTTATAATTCAAAACAATTAAAATTAAAAAAAAAATTCAATTTAAATAAGTTTATTTTCTACATGAACCTAAGAACCTGTTTTTTTAGAAAATATTTCTTTCGAATAAAATGACTTGAATGTGCTACAAAAACAAATTTCAAAGTGGGATTTAACTACAAAGTTAGGTTCATTTAGTAGGGAGTTCAAATCTGAAGAAATCAAATCATTAACCTTCAGCAGAGAATTCAAATCTGAAGAAATGAAATCTTGCCGAATCCAAAGAATCTTAAAGGGAACAGGCAAAAATACCGAGTGGGTGGGTGAGTAGCGGTCCCCACGACCATGTTCATTCGTGTGCTCGCATGCCTGTTAAAGGCTCTTAAGTATTCGGTTGTGTATCTTCGGGAGCACTTTGAATAGGCTTCTGAAATTTTTATGGATTATTCTTCAATTTTTTATCAATCAAGTTAAGTAAGAAAAAAATATTATTTCGTTCTGGTAAAGCAGGTAATGTTGGAATGGGCGATATCGCCGCTCCCAATGTCGGATATGCAAACTTTTTAAATCATTTCGTTGTTAGCAAATAGTTCCGCTCGGCCTATCTTTCCACTGTTTGAAACTAATGTAATTCTGAGATATTCATCATGCAGGAGAAGAAAAGAACAAATAATGGTATGAAGAAAATCTCAAAACTGCCCGCTAGGTGCTACCTGAGCAAATACTCATGGGTTCAAACACCACATAGCTCCTTGAAAAGACCATAATCATGGTCCGTGCAAAAGTTCACAACTATCAAGACAATAAACGGGGCTGGGCGTAGCGTAGTTGGTAAATCGATTACCTTGTACGCAGCGCAACTGGGTTCGAGTTCCGACCCCGCACATAGGATTAGAAATTTTTCATAACAGACTTTTCTAACCAGAAGAGGCGAAAGACCTTAAGGTTAAAACCTCTATAATCGAAATAAAATTAAAATAAACCATACATACACCCAGATATGGTTTTTATATGGGATCTACCAGAGCATAGTGATGGTGTTTTATGAGTATGAAAGCTTGTCGTTTGCTCACGTAACCAAGGCTTGAAGTGGAATCATCTACCGTCAATTGCGGTTGAAGGTCATTCGGAAAATAAAGGCAGATCCGAATAACGACTTAGCGAAAAAACTGAAAGCTATGCTGCGCGACGAATTGGTTTCCCTTTCATTTAGAAGGTTACAAATCCTACCGACGCTTCAAATAACAAACAGACACCAGAATCCGATCCGTGCTGACGAAACTCGATGAATGTGTCTTGCTCGAGGATAAAACCTATGCAAAAGACGATTTGTAAAAAAAACCTCGAAGGTCAAATTCTACAAGGCTTCAGCTAATGACAATATTCTTAGCAGATTCGAATTTGTGTTCGAGGATAAGTTTGCAAAAAATAACGATTGGGCAAGGAATCTGTTCCTGTGGCAAGAAAACCAGCGTTTTGTGACGAATAGGACAATGAACTCGGAAGTATATGAAAGAGAGAGCATTAAAAAATGGATCCCATTATGATCTTGTTAAGTGTTGGTTAGATCTGGCCAGCTGCTATTACAGCATGGACGTGCTACAATGATACGATAGCGGACCACACGAAGATGATCGTATGTTCTGTTTTCTGTACTTTTAATCGCACTTAATAGTTGTGGGATGAATTATATATACCAAATCATTTGATTACTCTAATAAATGTTTGTATAGCGAGCTAAAACGCCGGTAAAAAACTAGTAATCAGCAAATTCGATTTTCACACAATTGTAAAGCATTCTTTAACAATTCATGAGCTGAAATGTGGCGTTTTTACCCCCTCTTAAACCTAAGATTACTATACCCTCCATTTAAGATAAAGATTGTGACAATCAAGTCAGCAATATATGAGAAACAGGTCTGAATCTAATTTCGGAACCTGGCCATTTCTTCGGTTATTACGGAATACTCAACCGTTCTCAATGTGGTCAAAGAGACTGATTTGCAATTAGTGAACTGGACCAAAAAAATTAGCTTTGCATCATTTAGATACACCAAATTCTTTTTTTGCACGGGGGATGCGTTCCGTGCAAAAAAAAACCGTGTAAAAAAATCTGTGTTATTTCGAGAAACCGTGCAAAAAAAATCCGTGCTATTTCGAGAAACCGTGTAAAAAAACCGTGTTATTTGAGAATCCGTGCAAAAAAAATCCGTGTTATTTCGAGAAACCGTGCAAAAAAAATCCGTGCTATTTTGAGAAACCGTGCAAAAAAAAATCCGTGTTATTTTGAGAAACCGTGTAAAAAAAATCTGATTTTTTTTATTAACAGCTATTTGGTTATCGTATTTAACAATGAATACTGTTGGACATTTTGAAGCAAAAAAACATTTTTTTGGGACCTTTGTCACAACAAAATTAGCTACGTTGTCATTTTCAGCCGATTTTCGGTTTTGTAACATTTTTTGAACGAAGAAAACTAGACCTTTCGAACAGTATGCGGTCATATACAGTTTGGTACGAAACATTGTTCGATTCTGGGACAACAATATCAAAATTGTCATTTTTTGCGATTTTTTCATGTAAATGGTTATCTTCTCATTAAAAGAATTTTCATGAAAAGTAAAAAAAAAAATCATTTTGATACAAAGACTCTCTTGCGCAATTGAAATGTCAGAAATTGTCAATTTTCAACGGCCTATTGATTGGCTTTTACTTAATTAAATACTCTTTTCTGATAAGAGGCAGCAATTGCCATTTTGCAATGTTGACAGACCCCTTCTTTGCAATTAAAATTTCCAAAACTGCACTTTGATGAAAAATTCTTTCCTGCAAAGCTGAAAATTCGCTACTTTACACTTAGCGAATCTAGTTTTTTTAACGACTGCAACCTGTGCCTGGGTGGATATCGGTCCGTCCCGCGAGGCAAACTTTGCAAAATCGTGCGAAATGGCGACTATCTGCCAATTAAACACCGATCTTTAGGAGGACGATAAAGTTTTGTGCATGTGTGTCCCAAAAAGTGTGATGTCCTCTAATTTGTCTAATTCTGAAAAAATTCTCCTGCCAGTGCGTTTGAGTCGTCTGTATCTATACTAAACCAATTTAGAATTAGAACCGCCTTTTGTCTTGTACCTATTCTTTTCTTTCGTCTCCTAGGTCTGAAGCGGATCAATCGACTATTAATAAATATGATAAAAGATGCCAGCAGTATTGGCCCTTATTCGCAAATACTTTATTCACTACAACTGTGCTATATTTCTTTTCGATCTTATAACAGAATTTGAAAATTTCTGTTCTAAATAGTCGATCTTGGTAGTTATTATGATGTACCAATAAGCTAGAGTAGTGACAATATTTTTCAGTTCCACAGATACAATCTCCCTTTATTGGATACTTCAGAGTTATTCGCATCTGCTCTCGGAGACCACCAATCCTCCAAACGACTCAATCTGCTCGAACCGAATGCACATTTATACCACTGAGCATTCAACTCGAACATATCACACCGAGGAAGCGATTTGTTATTTCCAAGAACCAAAGCTCGAGTGAAACAATCAACATTCTCGTAGGTGCCAGTTCTGCACATCTTCTTGGAACCAGCTAACATATCCAAGCTCGACAGCTAGCAGAATTCACATATATCTCCACCCAAGCGAAGTGATCAGTTCACTTGTAAGTAGGACCACTCATCCACAAACCAGTCATGAACACATCCGTACCAACGAGAATTGATCATACCAGACGAAGGCCACAGGTCCAGCACCAACTTGTCCCATCTCAGTAAAAAAAATAGACTTGTGCCTGTCCCTAACTCTTTGAAAGCCCTATTTAATCAGAGATCACTAATGGGTTGGTAAAAAGAAACATCAGTCGTTATCTACTCAGACCAAACAATACGTATTGCGTATCCCTGCATATTAAAATCTCCGCTATCAGTTTCTAGCTTATCAAACTGACCAATCAAAATTAATATACTTTGTGTAGTGGCACTACCCGGGGGAACTTGGCCATATACCAATTGCTCCATTGCCAATGCGATGTGATATATGAATCGGAATATTATTTGATGATATCTAAAAAACATACAATCCTAGAAAAACCATTGCCCAACATTATTGATTTTCAACTACCATAACTTGAATTTTGAATAACAACTCATTTCCTAAAATTGAAAATACGCGATTTTTACACATTGGCAGATCATCCCCATTTGAATTGCAAATATCCAATGACATTTATTTTCATCTGCCGTTACTAAATGTCTATTAATTTTTTTTTTTGCCCGGTTTCTCGAAATAACACGGATTTTTTTTGCACGGTTTCTCGAAATAACACGGATTTTTTTTTGCACGGTTTCTCAAAATAACACGGATTTTTTTTGCACGGATTCTCGAAATAATACGGATTTTTTTTACACGGTTTCTCGAAATAGCACGGATTTTTTTTGCACGGTTTTTTTCACGGGATGATCAAATCATTAAACTTGTATATCGAAATAGGTATTTTATACATAAAAATCGTATTATTTTGCAAAACCGTGCAAAAAATGTCGTGCAAAAAAAACCGTGCAAAAAAAGTGCGTGCAAAAACAGAATCCGGTGTACAATGATTAAACCGGTTTATATGGGAATTTCGCATGTGACCGCATACTTCAACCCGTAACTCAGGAACCAGAACTTCGATTCCAATGAAATTTAATAGCAGTTTATAGGGATGATGTGGCTTTCGTTTGGGAATAAGTCTGAGAAAATCGAATCAGACATTTCTGAGAAGCAGATGTGAATTCAATTCAGGAACTTAGCCGCTTTTTTGAAGCTTCCGGTTCCACCGAAGTTTCCCAAAGTTGTCCATGTGTGTTTGATAGGGCATCAGTGAACTGAAGCCCTAAATCCGAGCAATTTTGAACCCATTTTATGACTTTTTATAGGTTTTAGATATCATTCTGAGTCCGATTTATAAGGAAATTCCAAGCGTAACCACACTCTTCAACCCGTAACTCCGGAACTGGAAGTCGGAATTGAATGATATTCAATAGCAGGCGTTGTATCCTTCATTTCAGACTATGTTTGATAAAATCGGTTCGGCCTTCTTCAAGAAACCGATTTGCAATTGGTGGTTACATGCATGCACACACATACGCACACAGAGACAATTGCCGACGAACTGAGCCGAATATTATAAGAAACTCGGCCCTCAGGGCCTCGGTTAAAAAGTCAATTTTCAGAGCTCTTTTGTTTAGGGGACAGGCAAAAATGATTTTACTGGGTTGATTCCCAAACAGTTTGCAGTACAAAACCTTATTAGAATATTACTATGCCCAGTAATCCAAACTGAATGTAATAGCTTCATGACTTTATCCTCCGGGTAGTTCATTTTCGAAAATTCAGGAGAGATGTTCAGCGATACTTGCGAACTGTTTTTGTCGACGTAACAGCCTTGTTGTTACTATGAAACAATCAAGTGAACAAGAGTTCAATGCACGAAATTTCCAGCAGAAGAAAAGATTTAAAAATATGCTATCGATGACTAAATAAAGTTCTCCGTGTACTGTATCCCATGCCTTTCATAAGAATTATTGTTTTGAATAGGTTTTGTTAAAGTAATCGTACAACTTAAATGTATTCAATAGTCAATAATAAAACTGTATTATGACTTGATCGCTTGATTTATGATAGGTTTTATTCTAGGTTTAAAAAATGCACATAACCCTTTTACAACCAAGTTGTTATACAGAAATACAGCTTATAAGTATTGCGGAAAGCATAACATAACATAAACATAAAACCATAACAAAATCATCTGCTTCAATAATTGCCTTCTAATGACTAAGATAAACGAGTGACAAACCTCCAAGCATTTCTATTGTCGCTTGGGTTTGGTCATTGCCATCCCAAAACCAGGAAAACCAGTCTCCGATCACAACTCATATCGACCGATTGCAATATTATTCTGCATCTGAAAATTATTCTAGAAAATAATCTTGTTCCGCCTCAACAATTGGGTTTAAAAAAGTGGGTTTTTATCAGATACACAATTTAGCTTCTGCAAAGGCAAAGATATGCGTTACTTTCAACCGAAATTCAAATTCAAATTAATTTGTCACCTTTGCAAAAATCGAATAATGTTTGACCTTATTTTAATTGCAAAATCCAATAATTTTTCGTATTGAAAAATACAAACCTGTAGGAGAGACCGGTGCTAGTTAGCGGTGTTTTCAGCTTTCATTTTTTTCACGTTTTAATTTAGATAGATCGACCAAAATAGACCACGTTGCATAAAAAGGGCAGACTGTTGGAAACATCTCCGAATTTGATCAAAGCATTTATTGCATTGCCTTAGTTCTTATGAATAATATATGACGTGGAAATCCCTCTAATTTGCCCGGCCCCGGAGTATATGTGGGTACGCCAACAAAATCAGCGATCAAATAAAAATTCAATTACTTCAGGAACGTGTTGAATGTCATTTTAATAAAAAACTGTATATTAACTGACATTTGTAACTATATTTCAATTTTTATGCCTCAGAATTTTGATTTCGATGCGTACTCAATACTCAAAAGCAAACTTTCGGTATTCTTCAGACGAGATACACAAGAGAAAGATTCTCTTACTTAGGAGTGAATAACAGAAATAAAAATATTTGATGACTATTTTTGCACTGTAGATAGTACCGCCAACTTGACCCGCATGCGTCACCGCATATTTTATACAAAAGTATTTTAAAAACAACTTTTGTTTGTGAATAGGTGTAACATCTATACGGATACTGAAAGCTCTTTTCACGCACTTTTAAAAAATACAATCATTCGTGGAATAGATTAGAAATCACTGAATAACACAAAATATTTAAAATTAAGAAAATGTTCTTAGTATACTCGAAAACACAATTTCGCCCACAACTCCGACAAAATAAAATGTTACGCAACATAAACACATTGGACAATGTATTTCACATTACTTGCGGTACACAATGAGAGACAGCGCCATATGGCCAATGGAAGCCGAGAAAAGTGGACTCCGCCAACTAGCTCCGGGCTCCCCTAAAAAATCTCCACAATAATTTACCTTAGTTTCAATAAAACTCAATCTTTTCTAAATTGATAGCTTAAATGCTATTTTTCTTAGTATTAATAATAGAACGTGAAACTAAAACTTTCTCAGTATACTTTCTACTACTGTCCGAGTTAGATCTACAATCGAGCTAAGGAAAAGGTAACTAGCAGTCTCTCTATCTAGTATACATTACTTAGAGAACAAAGAAAACATTGTATGTATTCTTGCCATTATGAGTAAATGTAACGAAAAAACTCTGCTCTGACCATACGTTGACTTAAAATTTAGTTCAATAAAATCGATTTTTTGTGATACCTTTTAAAGGTGAAAATGGAGCTTAGGCTTACGGAAGTCATCTATCTTCAGAATCATCATCTCCGCAATGCAGTACTGATATCATTCAACACGTTAGCCCAAACCGAACGTTTCGTTCTGTATAACAACTTAAAGCAAGTGGTTGTAAGTGACACCGTTGGAATTACGATTCCCGTGTATATAGAAAATGACTTTATAGAGGTAAGGCTACATGACTTATCACCACGTAGCCCTCATGAGCTAATTGCAAAATGCACGTCGCAGTACGGAGAAGTATAATCCGTTACACCGGATACTTGGAAAAACTACTTCCCGGGTATTCAAACTACTATGTGTAGGTACATGCGCGGAAGATGCAAAGTAGAATGCAACTCAACCGATTGCCAACTCATCTACGACAAACCAACCCAAAACAGCGTTTTCAATTAAATGGAGAAAAAATAAAGTAAAAACTATATTTTCTCCATTAGGAGAAAATTGGTTTTATACATCGAGACATCTCACATGACTAGGGCTTTGCTTAGAAACCCTAAAAGTGTTTTCGTTTTTTGGACGTCAATTCGGCGCTAACTTAGTCCTGTCACTAAGTTAGCATCGGATTCTGATAAGACGAAATCGAAACGCAAATTCCATAACTGAATTAATTGTAGCTTTCGTGCTCTTCACGCGCAATTTCCAAAAATGGTTTTAAACAAAGTTCAGTTTTTACCTAAATTTTTCTCCACCAATGAAAAATATAGCAGAATGCGATCTTTGACAATGCCATCTAGCGACAAACAAACTTACGATCAACTATATGTAAACTGTCGAAAAATCACATGCAAACATCAAGAACGTTGGTCCGGTAGCAAGGATTGTCATATTAATCCTCCGGCACTCGCTCCGTTGTATTTTGTGCAACACCTTCCGAAACTCTTGCGAAATCTTCTTTCAGCACCAGCGGCTGCTCATTCGGGGAACCATTCGCGCGAGTGCCGGAGGGTTTCGAATTTGAAGCGGACACTCCAGGTGGAACTAAGAATCACCTCAGGGATATGGATGATTTTTCCTAACGATCGGTCTTTACCAAACGTGCAAAGTAACGCCCAGACTCTATTGGAAGATTTTAGGCCCACTAGAAAATTTTACACACGGGGAACTATGGTTTCACGCAAACTATTAGTTTTCGCAAAGATTAGTTTTCAAGTGATAAAATGAGATTCTACAGTACCATCTACCTAATGCGGTCCACCAGCTTCCATTCCAACACATTTCTCGATAAGCCCCATCCAAAAACGAAAATGTGCGTAAAGGAAATTGTTACGTTATAATTTGAAGCATTGAACTTTAATAAAAATATGTAAGATCGTACGTTCGCACTCCGTGCGTCTCTAGCCTATCTCCTCCCGGGACCATCGAACGGAAGGACTCATACTTGTAATTAGCGCTCTTGAACGTGTTTCTCCATACTCGCTTGGTTCTTACGTTGTTGGGTTGGATCATTATTCCATTCACTGGAATTGATCTCGTTGCTCACAGTTGCCGCCGCCGCCGCCGCGACCATTAAAAAAAATGTGGCGCGAACACCCGCCATGTCGTCCATCGGGATCCAACCCCGCTCGGACCCGGCCCGTTGGGGCAGCTCGTCTCCGTAATACATGTAACACAAAACAACACTTCACTTCGAGGTAGTGCGCGAGTCGCCTCTCTAAGCTGCTGTGTGCTGTCTCTTCCGGATGTGAAAAACGAAGACCGCGAAACAGCGAGAACCGGATTCTCTGCGCTTTTGTCCAGTAGGCTGGTCGAAGACGACAGTTATAATAGCTGTTTTCGTCGTTCCCGATCTCTCGCTCTGTGTGTTGTTCTGTTGTTACTTGTCGCCGAAGCGGCTTTATGATCCCTTGATGAGTACTTTGGGCACGTCCAATGGAGTGGAGCATAGTGTTTTTTTTTTGTAATTATGCTTTCGATGGAAACATTGCGCATATGTGGATAATGGTGGAAACGATGGGAACATGTTAACTAAATTGTTACTAGGCATTAAAACACTTCCTTTTTAAACTATCTAGTCCGGTACTTTAATAAAATTTAGGGTTAAGTTAATGTATAGGTAAACTCTTCATATAAATAAGTTTGCTCTATGCAAACAATAAATGCAAATATTTCTTTTAAATCAACCTGAATTCGATACAGAATTTTGACTAATTTCTGTCAAAATTCTGGATGAAGTAAAACAACCATCGGAAACCACACGGAAAAACAAATTGTTCCCAAAATCGTGAATAAAATGCCATGAATTCTGAAACAATCACATTTTTACGTTACGAAAACAGGACAAAAATCATGTGTTTTATTATTCTGTTCCATTCCCATCTGTAACGCCTACTTAACGCTTTTATTAGTGGAGATATTTGTTTTTGTTTTGTGAACTTCAGTCATGGTTTCCGCCAAATAGATTTTCTGTACGTGAGCTAGTTCACAACTTTATGAGCGTTAATCGTAAAACCACAGGTTGGATCGTGATTTTGCGCATATCATTTTTTCTCGTGAACCATTTCACGAAACCCGGAATATTATTCATGCATCCTTTCAATCATCAATCAATCAACTTGAATTTCAAAAAAAACTTGAATTTAAAAAAAAAGGATTTTATATTTATTAGTCTAAAATATGCTTTTGGATGTTAAAAATTATATCCCAAAACATGGAAGATAAAAACAATACATATTTATGTATTTATTTATCTTCAAATTTTTAATACTGCCGCAACGTTTCTTATGTACCCCCGTGCGTACTGAAAACTTTAACTGCGTTTTTCTCGAAACCACTTTTTTTGAGCTGGCCGGAAACGTAACTCAAACAAATGATTTTTGATCGCTTTGAAATTTTCACAGTATCTTCGAAATTGATTTCTCCAGCGACGTACGTAGGATCTTATTTTTTTATTGCTTAACCTTTTTTAATTAATTATTTTATGTCAATTTTTATGACATTTTCCGGGCGTTTTTTTGAATATTGAATATTGAAAAAAATCCTACGTACCTCGCTTGCTATTGATATAAGGAATCAGAAAAACCTTTAGCTTTTGGCTCTTGGTCAAACATTACGGGAGATAGATCTCCGGCCGTGGTCCACCTCCAAAAATGCGCATGGGGAAAATACTGCACAGCCGCCATCTTGTGATTAAATTGCCCGAAAAATATATTTTGTGTTTCATTACCGTAAAACGGGGGAACATTGATCAATTTTGTTACAATTTTTCGAATAACTTTCTTCAAAACAGGTAAACGCAACTGTTTGCATTTTTAAAACAAGTACTGGTACCCGTAGATTGAAAACGTCCAAATTGTTTTGTAATTTATCTTGTTTTACTATAAAAATAAAATAAATTTGTTGTAAATATTCATTCGATGTTTTCGGGGTAACTTTGATCGGCAAAATATGTGTATCGAAATAAGAGATAACACTCCCAATTTTGTGTAAATTGCATATCTGCAGGCGCCTAGAAGAATGCGGCCGACTTTTATCGTACTTTTTCGGGGAAATAGTCGAAATTAAATAGTTAGCAATAAAAATCTCGGATTTTTAAAATAAATTATTGGACGAAAATATTTACGGTTTTTAAAAAAGTGATTAGTTCGGCTGAAGTTGGTTCATTTCATTAATACGCAAGGAATTGTTTGAATAGATTGAAACGATGCATGAAAGTTGTATCATTTTCAATTTGAATTAGTGTTCATAAAAGTTCATAAAGTGACGAAATAATCATTTGCTGAACATGTATAGAATATGGTTTGTATTTCGTTTCGATGATTTTGATATAGGAAATCATCTTATCGTACGTTACTGAAAAAACTTACCCCGGTGATCAAAGATACCCCGTTTTACGGTACTTATGTTATAAATCGCATTTAACAAGATCTCGATTCATTTCTTTATTGCCTCAAGAAAAGTTGCCGTAATCACGATTCAATGCTCGTGAAATATTTCACAAAGTCATAAAATGTTATAGTTGTTAATGTTAACTAATTCATGATTTCTAGCGAATTTGTCACAACTTCATGCTCTTGAAATTCTTCACAAAAGCATGAAATAATTTTCATGTATTCGTGAACTAGTTCATGATTTCTACTATAATAGTCACGACTTACCACGAGCTCGTGAAATGGTTCACGAAATCGAAAAATATTATTCACATTAACGTGAACTGATTCATGATTCCTAGCGACTGACCATTTGTGCTCGTGAAACAGTTCACAAAATCATTATGCTATATTTCTTCTTAGTGGAAAACAATTTTGGTAAAAACTGCTATTGCTGCATTAACCCCTCTGCGACGCGATTTTTTCATTGTTAACCATTAGGGGAAGATGGGGTAAAACGCAACCCCCTAAGGAAATATGATCATAACTCAGCTATAGAACATCAATCGGGAGAATTTAATTAATATAATCGTTTAGCCAACATTTTCCTCTGTAATCACAATCATAACGCTTTGCAAAATAATCAAAAACATGAAAAAGATTCGATTCTTCAAAATCATTAAAAATTGCCTTTTGGAAAATAAGCGGGGCAAAACGCACCTGTGCGGTGGTAAGATGCATCACAACAACGGGGCATAATACACTACAACAACGGGGTAGAAAGCACCGCAACAACGGGGCATAATGCTCGGTGAACAAGCAAGTGGTTTTGTCTTCTGACGAGATTTCACAAAAGCGTGCCATTAAATAGACTTAGGTTATGCAATTAGTAGGTTTTCAGAACAATTTTTGTTTTCGATTAAAGAATCAGCAAAATCAAAAAAGAGCCCCCGATGGAGCAGAGATATAAATTTAGCAAAAGGTGAATTATTTAGTAGATTTTTCATATATAGTGCGACAGAATAATGAACAACGGTATAAACACAACCAGAATGCACAGATAATATATTACAAAATACATTTATAAGAGTTGGAAATCATTGTTGCACGAGCCACGATAATAACATGAGAAGAGCACGTTATTGTCTTTTGTTTATTTCTCGAGCTGCTATTGACGTACGGTTATCAAACTTTGGCAAAGTATGTTTACTATGGCGGACTTCCGACTGGTGTTACCCTTTTCTAGAAATTTTCAGCAGTTTTCGAGACAAGCAAGGGGTGCATTTTGCCCCGGGGGTGCGTTTTACCCAATCTTCCCCTATGTATCCGACGCGGTACCCGGGTACCTTTTTAGGTTTCAATTAATGAAATTCCCATGTTTTATACATAGCTGGAAATTGAAACATTTGTGACATCTTAAAACTTCACTAAGTCAAACGTTTGGGCTAATAATATTGTTGATAGAATGAGGAGGGGCTCCTGAATTTTTATATTACGTAACAGGCCGACGTGGGTACCTGGGTACCCACAAAACTGAAATGCCAATAACTAAGGTAATTTCCAACCGATTTTGATCTCCGTCGTATTGGGCTCGATGAGGGTAATCATTGTGCTTGTGGAGAAGGTTACCACGACATTGAGCATGTTGTTTGGTCCTGCACTGAATATCGTGAAGCCAGATCACAATTAATAGATTCTTTACAAGTCCGAGGAAGACCAATCCATGTTCCTGTTAGAGACATCCTGGCGTATCGCGATCCTCTATACATGGAACTTATCTATCATTTTCTAAAAAACAGCGTCTGTCAAAATTTAATTAAATTCATCTCCTCATACTCTCATCCAAGGCTAATGATTCACCAATTAAAGTGTCCTAGAATATTCAGTTTTTAAGTTTAGACAATAACAGAAAAAAAGTAAATAAATACACTCGAAAATACAAGATCATTATGAAATACAACAATGTAAGGAAAAAAGCAAACAATAAAGTGATTTCAGTGTTAGTTTTAGACAAATTACTAGTATAGTTAAAATTAGTCTTAAGGATTTTTGTAACGTGCTATGTAGAAAAAGAAACTGGCGTAAAAAGCTTTTGCAAATGCCGTGTCAAATAAACGTATGAAAAAACCGATTTTGATAGTTTTGGGTGTTTTGGATTCGGAAACTCATACACTTTTAGACTTGGTAAAAATTGTTACTTCATTCGGTTCCCGGGAATCCGGATTTCCGGAAGCATGTTCCAGTGCTGGGATACTATTTTTGAATTTCAATGGAATACTGGCAATATGGGTATCAAAATTCGTGGAATTGCATCAGTAGGTTGCATCTCGTGGTTTTGGAACCATTTGGTGATTTGACCCCGGAACGGACATTCCGGAGCAGGTTCCCGTGGGGCCGTGAGTGGCCATTCCATTCCAAATACATTTTTCACATTGTCATAGGGTCCCGTGACAATAAATAATCGACTTGCAAGACAATTTGAAGAGTTTTGATAATCATATTGCTAGGACATTATTAAAAATTACAAATCATACCCTAGTACTGGAACATTACTCCGGAAAATCCGGATTACTAACAACCAAATCAATTCAATCCGTTCAATTTTACAGAATCAAAAAGTGGTCGAGTTCTTGAATCTAAATCATCTAAAAGTGTCCAAATCGGTTAAAGGCAGCCATAGTTATGAGCATTTCAATTTGTGGGTACCCGGGTAGCTTCGTTGGCCTGTTAAAGGTGTTTTTTTTTGTTGGACACATAACGGTTAATACTGTTATTTTTAGCTTTATATAGGATCTCGGGGTCGATGATTCTGATTCTGACGTAGAAAATGTAAAATTCAAAATGCGGATCCAATATGGCGACTGTGCTTGGCTAAATTTCATATTTTTTATATTGGCCTAAAACGTTTTACGAGGGGGTTTTCAGGGTCATTGATTCTGATTCAGACGTCGAAAATGTAAAATTCAAAATGGCGGATCCATTATGGCAACTGTGCTTGGCTAAATTTCATGTTTTTATTATTGGCCTAAAACGTCTTACGAGGGGGTTTTCGGGGCCATTGATTCTGATTCTGACGTCGAAAATGTAAAATTCAAAATGGCGGATCCAACATGGCGACTGTGCTTGGCTAAATTTCATATTTTTTATATTGGCCTAAAACGTTTTACGAGGGGGTTTTCAGGGTCATTGATTCTGATTCAGACGTCGAAAATGTAAAATTCAAAATGGCGGATCCATTATGGCGACTGTGCTTGGCTAAATTTCCTGTTTTTTTTTGTGTTGGCCTCAAACGTCTTACAAGGGGGGTTTCGGTGTAGCTGATTCTGATTCTGACGTCGAAAATATAAAATTCGAAATGGCGGATCCAATATGGCGACTGTGCTTGACTAAATTTCATATTTTTTAATGGCTTAAAATGTCTTACAAGGGCGTTTTCGGGGTCTCTGGTTCTGAGTCTGACGTCGAAAATGTAAAATTCAAAATGGTAGATCCAATATGGCGACTGTGTGAACCAAAACCCCCCGTGAATCGAGTTTTATACTAACTTTAATAAAATTTGCCAATTTCCTAAAAAATGGTGGCCATTTTTAGGCGCGATTTTGAACTTTCGAATTCTGACATCAGAATCGTAATCGGCTACCACAAAAACTTTGGTAGAATAGAGTTTTATGCTCATTGTAAAAAAATCGCAAATTTCGTAAAAATGGCTGCCATTGTGTAGCCACCATTTCGAATTTTTAAATTCGGTAATCAGAATCGTAATCAGCGACCTCAAAAACCACATAATCTATTTTTATGCTAGTTGAGAAGTTATCCATGTCTCTAAGATTCTTTTATAGACCAACATAATAATAATCTCCATTTTTGCATATTTTGGTAATTTTTTTCGATTAAACTGACCTACGAAAAATTCTGCAAAAACCTATGATTTAGATCAATGTTTGAGATACTTGCAATAAAAATATAGATATTTCGGTCTTGTAGTTCAGACACAGCTGAATTTATTGAAAAAAAACCTATTTAATCCACCTAGCAGTGAGATGAGATATTTCTTACATATATCACTGTTGGATCATGAATTAGTATGCAGAACTCATGCGAAGTTAGCACCCAACTAGAGGCGGGGTGAAAACAGTCTCTAGTCCTGCACGAATAAACTGAATAAATTATAGAAAATAAATAAACTAATGAATAAAAAAGTAAAGCAAAAATGAAAAAAAATGGTTTTCAAATTCATAAAATGAGTGGAATGATTTATATAATTCCAAATTATAAAATACATGAATCATAGCTCATTAAATGAAAAATAAATCAATATTTTATATTAGTTATAAGATTATTAGAATAAAACAAATTGATGCAAATTAATAAATTGAATAAAATAAATAAAAGGAATAACTGAACATTAAATGTATAAAAAAAACTGGAAGTTCTCCAGCTCAAACAGGTAGAAACCCGTTCCTATATTCTCTTATCCTCTTTGCTCCTGTTTGCTCCGGAGCAGCCGAGGTTCTGTTAGTGATTGTGTTTTTTGTCGATAACAAAAAAGCCGTGCATTCAGTTGATTTGCAATACAGTCTCTTTTTAGTCATCCTTATAGCTTGCATATTGTTTCGTTCGGAATTCTCAGGAAATACGGATAAATGAGTCCTATACAAACCAATACTATGAAAAAGAAATAGTTCAAACTATCAAGATGGTAAAAATGTAGTCAGATCAACTATCTGTTCAATGCATAAACTCTGATTGTAATCCCCGTTAATTTACTTGTACAATACGGAGAACTCAAACGAAACGTGCACAGAATTATCCAACGCCTCTCTACCAATTGCGACTGCCATTAAAACATCAATTGAAGTGTGCTCAGTATAGAGCAAAAATGGACGACGATAAGTTAGAAGACACATTGTACTTCCATCCCCCATCGAGAATGGGGTCTTTGGGAGACTTCTGTTCCCGGTTCTAAATCTTAAATATTTTTGGACTTTGATCCGTTATTCTTCATGATAGTTCATACCAATACAATGAATATGTATTTTCAATAATATCATCACAAAAATGGCATTCTTACTTTTCACATTAAATATTTGAGCACGTTTCATTCAAAATTCAATAGAGATACGAAGAGTTTAAATAACCCAAGTGTAATGTCTCTATTGAAAATTTTCATCTTCAAACATCCATATTACCCAGTTAGGTTAAATATTTTTCTGAGGTAGCCTAGAACTTCCTTAACTATAGTGTATATAAAAGCTCTGAATGGAGCTGAATTAAATTAAAGTTGATGTAGTTTTCGATTTTTAATCACTTGCCTACCCATAGTGCAACGTTTCAAAGTGATACTTCTTTCATCTTAAGGGTGTGAATAATTGAAAAAAAAGATATAGTTTTCTTCTATAGTTAATACAAATATTTTGCAAATTTTCTCAGGACTACCAATATTTTATTTGCCATGTCGTCGCTGTTGTGCTATCTTATGACAAACGCCATTTTGGGGTAAACTGAGTTAGATATGCCACATTACTTGTCGAAAAAATCTCTACAAAGTGGCGTTTCCAGAATGTTGACATTCTGCTTGGTTACTGAGATATAGCGAGAAACGTGCTGAAAAATTTTCAATTTTTTGCTTCAAATGACGATTGGCTCAAATTATCGTGATGCATAAGATGTTTTTATGTGTAAAACTATCTGAGAAACACAATGGCATAATTATTTTCAAAACAAAAATACAGGAAGTGTGAGAATAATGGAGTTTTAGATTTACACTGGAAATATAGCATATTTGGCAACACTGCAACCAAAAATAACTATTTTTTATAAATTCCTTGACAAATTTCCTTCAAAATGCATCTCACCGATTGTTTATAGACCAAATAAAGGCAAAGATATGAATTAAAGTTTATAATTGATGCTTTTTTTCTATGGAAAATTTTCCATGCACGATTATGATACGCCATACAAATTTTGTCATCAATACACACCTATGACACGTGTGAGTGCGACTTTTGTTTACATTTATAGTTAATACTCGCAACATAGTCAACCGATCATCGTAATATTTGAAAGATTAATACAGAATCGATAGAAGCATCAATTGTCTTCATTGAATTGATTCTACCATTTATAAGTTTCAAGATATTCAATGTCAAACTTTAAAAATCGTTTTTCTCGAAATGTGCTAAATGGCGTTTGTCATAAGATAGCACAACAGCGACAATGTAGGATGTAATATTAAACCTATTTTTACAAGTGGCTCTCTCCTATACTAAATGCAAAAAAAACTATTTATAAGGTGACAACAGACAAAAAATAGTATTGTCTTCTCAAACCTCCACAATTATATCGCACACATGAAATTAGTTTGGACATTAATAAATATTTCAGATTAGCAGGAGATCTTATCACACAGCTTAGAAATGGATAGAGAAACAGCAAGATAGATGTGAGTTGTGACAGTTGCCACGAACACGAAGAAAGAAAGAGCGAGAGAGAGAGAACGAGAGAGTGAGAGAGAAGGGAATAGGAGGTGTGTGTGAAATGGCAAATGATGATTAGCTCAGTGACCTTATTTTTCTAGGCATATTATGCGATATATTTATTTCTTTACACCCTTGTTATAATACGCAACTAATAATTTTTGCGTCATGACCAATATGATCTGAATATTGCAAAATAAGCCAAATTTTCGCTAGAATTTTGGGATTCAAAAATACAGTTGCTCTCGGTGAAGCTACGAGTATACTGCCCTTAAAAGCATAAGAGTCCCATATGGATTTTTATTGAAAATGAGTTATCTGTTGGATTGTATACTGTATCACCACTGAATCACAATGCACAAATAAGATTACCAGGTTTGTTCAGAAAATATCGAAAAAATACCAAAACATGGTTGTCCCATCCAGGCTCAATGAAAATGTAAATCTTGAACAGCGTTTTTCTCGGTTTACTGTTTTTCAATATGGGGCTCTTATGTGCGTTTATGGGCAGTATAGTTATATGAGAAATATTTGATCTTTGAATTAATATACCATCCAACATCTACCTCACTGCTGAACGATTGCCTAACCCAAGGGATACATACAGGAACTTTAGAAAAAGTTATACAGCATTTTGTCTCTGAAGTGAACTTACATATTGATTTTTGACAATTGTTGATTTACTATCGTGGTAATTCATAAAAATGCTTTCAGAATCGAATTCCCTGAATCACGCAGATGTGTTTCCATACCCCGATATTCGAAATAGATTTAGTTTACCCCCTAAAAACCAGTAAAGCAATACTTTGTATGTAACGGTCTCATTGTAATAACTGGAGATTGGTAAGCGAGGAATAAAAATACAAAATGTTTAATATCTCCGCCGCTCGTGACATTTTGTACATACATACATACACTCACATACAGACATTGTCCCAATTTGTCGAGCTGAGTCGATTGGTATATGAGACACGGCCCTCCGGGCCTCGGAAAAAGTTTTCAAAGCTTGAGCGAATTCTATATATTTCTTTTGTAAGAAATGTAAAAACGAGATTTTCGCACATGAATTGTTTAAAACTAATAAGCAATTAACAAATTCATATAATTCATTACATCCATAAAAGTCGTCAATGGGTTAAGGAGAAAATGGTTTAAAACCATCTTTGCGCGTGAAGAGCACAAAACCTGTAACTAAATTAGTTGTGGAATTTGCGTTTCGACTTCGTCTCATCAGCATCCGACACTAACTTAGTTAACGGATTAAGCTAGCGCTGGATTGATACTAGCTCTAAAAAGCGGAGACACAATTTGTATTCCTAAGTAAACCTCTAGTAAACTCATGACCAAATATCACGGTAACATGATGAGAAATTAAGAAAATCGCGACAAAGCTCCTGAAATCATGAACATCGTTCAAATGTCGGTTCTTTTAGTTGCTATATTATACAAACCAGTGTATCCCTAATGTATGAACAAGAATCATAACAAAAACAAACATTTCTCCAGTAAACAACCACAGTAATCCAACCAAACATTGCGATGTAATGCCATGTACATTTTTGCACGAACTAATTTTTTGAAAACGCATAGTTTCATGAATACGAGGTTTATTATTCATAATTTCAGAAACCTGGTCACGGTTTTCGTAAACCGTACAGTTCACGAAATCGTGATCTTTTGTTCATGAATTTTTGAACGGTTCCGTGCTATATGAAATATTCCTCCCTAAAGAGAAAATTGTACGTTAAGGGTGAAAACCTAACTATATAAGACCAGGGGTGGCATTGCGCATCTCGAAACGAAAGGGTTATTGTATGCAAGCTTGTACGAAAAAGTCGATTCGAACTGGTTCCATAATGTCGCCCCAGAGGTTTGCGTTTCGACTGCGTCTCTTCAGTACCATGACATTTGACTATGGCACCAAGCTGGCGGTAGTCCGAAATTAGAAACTCTACTTGTGATCTCATTAAACGATTTCGAGCATACTTACTTACACTTTCCGGGACAGAGCAGAAATTCTGTTTACTGATGAGACATTGAAATCGAACCAACGGAAACCAGCCGAAATTCCGATATTCCGAACTCCTTTACACTTACTTATCCATTCTTTCCCCTAGGAATCGAGTACCACCTTCTCTCCCGCCATGATGTTTATTTTCAAAACATTGCCGATTTTATAGTAGTTTACGATGCCATTTATACTCGTCAAATTCCGTTTGGATCTACCGCATTCTTTCCCCGGTCGACCAATCGACCGACAGACGACGACCTAAAGCTCTTTCGACCGTGCGTCGAACTCAAATTCTTCCGCTGACCGATATCAATGCACCCCACGGATGGCGTAAAGAGCGAATAGCTTCTTCAGACTTCCACGTGCGTTCGGTATTGATTCGTCTTCTTCTCATTGCTTCCGCGCCCCGTTCTCGTGTTGTTCAAAAAACGAAACGTAACGAAAGAAAAACATTCCTCGACCATGCACCATGCCTCGCCGTACCCTACTATAATGTTTTTTTTTACTTCACCCTGGATTTCGTCTTTCACGTGATTTTTGCCTTTTCGTTTGCTAGCTTGCATTCGATGCACCATATGGTCCCAGATTACTACCCAGTGCGGCAGTGGGCACAAAAACGACGGAAAAATCAGTCAGACCTTATTGCCGGCGATGCCATACGCGGCTGTGATCATTAGTTGGGTGAAAAGGAAACACAAGAAAGAAAAAGGCACAGACAGTTGGTATGGTACTATGGTTCTAGCGTGCCCAGGGCCAAAGGCAGCATAGATTTCTGTTCGGCGATAACGACCCGCAGCCGAAAATAAGCCTGACAGGTGTTACCAAATTGTGTGGCAGCACGAAACTTATCAGCCTGACCGTACGAACCTATATAGGTATGTATAAGCTGTGCAGCATACTTTCGAGCATTTTTTTTCTACTTCGTGAGGCCAGGTCGGTCGAACAAAATAAGATTGCCCTGTTCAAATATGTACCGTGTCGAAAGGTCGCGTTTTGAGTCCTGCGTCCTAATGGCCGATGACGGCTACGGGTAGGAATGGAGGAGGAGGAGGTGGACAGTGAAAGGAACTTTTTTGTTTTGAAATAGCATATGAATGCAGCAGGCCTCTTGTGTTGATTTCAAACGTTTGGTGATAATTGGAGCGATTCTAGATTGTTCATAAATTATGTATTTCATGTAGGTATTTTATTAAAAAAAATGTGAGTTCTGGAAAATAAACGCACACTTTCTAGTAAAAAAAAAGTTTTGTTGCAGTCATTCTCAGTGGTTGAAAAACCAAATTAGATCATCAAATCATGAAAAAAAATTACTACATACTTCAAGTAGTGAGAATATTCCTTCTATCTATAAATTTATATCTCACAACAAGCTAACAATTTTTGACATGTACCGAACCACGGAATCGTTTAGTTTCAATTTAAAGCCCAACACCAAGATTTCTTAAACGGTCTTGCTTCGTCGAGTAAGATTTTTTTGGAGAGTTGTCACACTGGAGTTGTAGAGCAGGGTTCTCGAAAGAGGTCCCTGTCAGAATCACTCGTATCAATTACAGACGAGACGGGAAATGTCACCCACTAAACACTACTTAGGGCCAATTGCAGCGTAATTCAGAATGTGATATTGGATGTACGGTTCAGATGTGCGGGTGTGGTGACTCCATGATCGCGTTTATTACCGCCAATGGCTCAAGCGTTTGTATGCTAACGTGTTCGATCGCGCATACCTTTGTATGTCGTGTGTGCTAGCGTGTATGTAACTTGGTAAGTAGGGGAGACCGGGGCTGGTTGGCCAAGTTTTGCTTTGGGAATTTCTGTACTCATTCTGGTTAGACTTTTTGAAAACCGGTTTGAGCTGTCATGAAGATACAACCCTAGAGCACATATGTAATTTTTTTCATTTATGAAAAAAATCAGAGAAAAAGTTATTGGCAAACAAATGCGGAAAGCAAAATCGGCCAACCAACCCCAGGTCTGGGGTAGGTTGGCCGAGTTTGGTAAAATAAGTTGAAAACGTTAAATGTAACAGTGGAAAACTTTTAATTAAAAAAAATATCGTTTTTTCGTAGTTGGGTAAGGAAAATAAAATCTACTCTTCACTTTTTAGTCTTTTTAACCTTTTTGAGCTTAGTTTTGGCAGCTTTAGTGAACTTTTTACCAGCTCTTGCAGATTTTTTTCTCCGCCAGGGTACGCTTACGTTTGATTTCATTTTTCTGCTCCTCCAATACTGCTTTTATTGGGAAATCGGTCAAAATTTTAGTCGATCGGCGTTTACGACCTTGCCACTTCTTCGAATCAGATCGTGCACTCGCCTTGGGAAGAGGTCTGACGTCTTCAGAGAGGCTTACATCTGCAGCAGATTCTGTGCTAATGGACGAGTTTTGTTCGGGGTTGGGTCGATCTGTGACAAATCCTGCCAGAAACTCCTCAGGAGGAAAAATTTTAGGATTGAAGGGGCCCATGGCAAAGACTCTGAATCCAGTTTGGCATTTAATTCATGAAATATTCGAATCAACTTTTTAATAAACAATTGCCAACTTTTAATGATTCGAATCTCTTATTTCTATTTAGTAATAAGTTTAAAGTGTTTTTATTACTTATTTCGTGTATATTTTTCCTTATAATCATCAATATTAGCATAATATCAAATTTTGCTTTGAAAAAGGTTTTTTTTTTTTTTTTCAATTTGTTTATTTGATAAGGCACGTATGCGTTAGCTTAAAGGTGCCATTTTTTCATTGTTTTACATTTTGAATTTCTTAAAACTAGGGGGTTACACATTTCAATATTATTTTGTTTTATATAATGAAACTAAAAAAAAAACTTTACAGCTAACTTATACATATAAAAGAGGGTATAATATAATATTCGTAAGATTTGGGGGACGGGTAATTTTGTGTGTTCTTTGTATAGTAATTCACTTTATGATTTTTAGAAGGGAGATTGTAGGAGAAATTAATTATTAACTAAGCGGAACATTTTACAAGCTTATTAACTAGAAATAACTAGAAAGAGTGGTTCAAGATTAAGGGGAATTAATTAGGGCTATTTTAAAGTAGTTGTACTGTTGGGCATTTCTTAACGAGATTAAATATTGATCAACTAAAACTAAGCACTTAAGTTTTGGGAATATATTCAAGGGGAGAAGGGGGTGAAGTCATACATCTGTGTATCAGAGACATGGGAGGGAGAGCGGACAAGGCTGAAGGGGAGGGTTGGGGGGGGGGGGTGAGATATAAACTTTCAGTTTCCGGCATCAGGAATTAACGGCCAGGATTACAGATTCGAACGGATTGATCAACTAACACTAGAAGATAGGGGGCACATAAGTTTTGGGAAGATATTCAAGGGGAGAAGGGGTGAAGTCATACATCTGTGTATCAGAGACATGGGAGAGAGGGTGGACAAGGCTGAACAGGGGGGGGGGGGATATAAACTTTCAGTTTCCGGCATCAGGAATCAACGACCAGGATTACAGATTCGAACGGATGTATCAAGTATTGGGACGCCGGGCGGTTTTCCTCGAGCCGGCAGGGGTTCCTCCAGACGATTTCGTAGTACGGCTCAGATTTGAAAAAGGTTGGAATTTCACACTAAATTTACAACTCGGCCAACCAGCCCCAATATATATTTTCGAGAACAATCACTCTTTACACTAACAAATATAAGGTTACACTGGTAACCGTTATGCCATTTTGTTGGGTTTTGAATACCCTTTCCAGTTATTGGTACAGTTATTGGAAATCGGATGTAAATTGATTCGCGTTACACATATTACTTTCACTGTATCGATTTTGTTGGCTATTTTCGGCAAATTTGAGACTAAGAGAAACGAAAGCAATGAAATTGAAAGACGGATAGGTATTCTAGAGCGAATCAGTTATAAACTTAGAACGGAAAACTAGAACTAGGCAGGCTCATATGGGCATGATCGAAAGGAAATGTGAAATGTGTGCCAACAAAATCGATACAGTAGAACCTTGCGGCAATTAAAACATAGTAACATATAAACTAGTTGGTAAAAAAGTACATAAAAATTCGATTTCTGCTAGCTGAGCTGTGTCATTAATTGCTATCAGCCATCCGTGTGTGCGGAACGAAAAAATCAATAAGTAGTTCAATCACAATAGGATCGGTGCGACACCGATAGCTTGGTGTCGATTGAATGCATACGTCACGGCTTGATGCTAGCAGAAAGGGAGATGAATGATCGCATGGTCGTTCTAGGCGAGGATTTGTGAAGAATTTTTTGCCGGCGTCGGCGGTAAAACATGATGATGAGTTATGTTCTACCATAGACCATGCGGTAGACTTGGGTGCAACGCCCAACTCCTACTCTGCATAAGGCAAAGAATTCTTCACATTTCCTTTCGATCATACCCATATGAGCCTGCCTAGTTCTAGTTTTCCGTTCTAAGTTTATAACTGATTCGCTCTAGAATACCTATCCGTCTTTCAATTTCATTGCTTTCGTTTCTCTTAGTCTCAAATTTGCCGAAAATAGCCAACAAAATCGATACAGTAGAACCTTGCGGCAATTAAAACATAGTAACACATATTACTTTCAGAAACAGAAATTTACTCACCAGTGCCGAAAAAAGAACAAACGTGCTCCTGTATAAACGACACCACCAAAACACCTGAAATTACGTCGGTACATTGGTGACCTAATACCCCAACAAAATCAATATAGATGTCGCTACTGTGCCTAATAGCCTTTTCATAAAAGGCACTCGGCCAACCTGCCCCTTCGGTCAACCAGCCCCGGTCACCCTTATAAATTCGACCGCGTGGTAATTTGCATAGTAGCGTATGTTCGTGAATGATACCGCGGACAGTGAATCTGACACTTAATTTTCAGTGTGCGGTTCAGATGTTAGAAGAGAATGAGTTCCCCCATATCACTAGGCTTCCCGATCACGATCATGTCCAACTAAAGGCATAAACCTAGGCTGGCAGAATCGAGGCTGGGGACGGCTGGACGTGGCCGAACTATCATCGCACGCACACCGGGGTTTGCAGGTTCACGTTTGATACCAGGTTTGAATTTTAGAAGTTCGAAAACGTTCAGTTAATTACCGGGTCTTTACATGTTTGCCAGATCACGGGTGTTCGTGGACGATCGCGAAGGGCTCGAGCGTTTTTATGTTAACGTGTTTGATCGTGAAGGGCGTTTGCATTTCGCGTGTACTAGCATGTGTGTAACTTCGCGAGTATGAATTCGAAAAACCGTGTGGTTACACGCATATTCGCATATTGAATGATCGCGCAGAACGTGAATCTGATACTTAATCTTTACTGTACAGTTCAGATACTAAGAGATAGTGAGTTCCCCATATCACTAGAGTTCCATGTTATGTCGTCATGGAACGTACTGTCTAGTGGATATGAGTAACATTTTTTGGTTGCTCCAACTGAAAGCATTATCTGGTAGGCTACTAGAACCGAGCGTAGGTACTTTCAGATGTAACCGGTTTATGATTACGCGAATACGGACGATGCTGGAGTCCGCTTTTATAAATTTTCAAGTGCTAAAACGTCCACTTAATTACTGGAATGTCTTAATGTTGGCGAGATCGCAGGTGGAAGCATGTGATGATGATCGCAATTACATGTTCACGTTTGCGACCAGGTTTATACTATCGCGAAGGCCACGAGCGTTTGTACATTTATCATTCCAAATGTACAAACGCTCGTGGCCTTCGCGAGATATTGTGAGTGTATATGCAATGCAATTGATTGTGTTAGGCCCGATTTCTTCACCCTCGATTAACTTTTAATCCAGATATAGCGGTGCGTTAAACCTGCTTTAAAAGTTAAACGAAGATGATGAAATCGAGCCTTTGTGAATGTTCTTATTACACTTGTATATATGAGTGAACGACTGCCACGAACTATCTTCATGTAAACATATTTTGAATGGCGGGGTGGGGAGGGAGGTTAGTGGGATAATTAGTGGGAGGGGCGATGCATTGAGGGCAAGCTAACATATTTTGGCATACGAGTGGGTGAAGGGAATGCAGATGTGAGGTTGGTGTAAGGGAGGAGGGGGTGAGAGAGTTAGGATGGGGTGTGGGAGGAAGAGGAAAAGGGTTGGATAGGGGGTGCAACAACCAACTTCATATTATAACTTCCACTTGAGACTAGCTTAGTGAAAATTGGTTCAGTCATCACCGAAGTGGCTTTAGTTCTGGAATATGCCTGGTACCCGAGACGCGGAATTATCGGTGGTAGACATTATATTCCAAAAATCTTTAAACCATAAGCTATCTGCACCAGCGAAGCGAAGCAATTTGACGTTCATTTCAATCGATTTTTAACCCATGGGGGATTACGATTGCACCGCTTTATATGAGAAATTCTTTTGTGACCGCAATAACCAAACAGTATCTCAGGAACGAAAAGTCTGTACTGAATGAAATTCGACAGCAGTCAATGGAAGTATTATATCTTTCATTTTAAATCAAGTTTGTAAAAATCGGTTAAGAGTTCACCGGAAAATAGCGGCCAATGTGGTCAAAGCAACTTTGATTAGTCAGAGATCTAGACCCGCAAATCCAAGTAATGTTGAATCTATTTGAATTTGTATTACATAAATTGAACACCATGGTGTTACCAGTTTATAATGGACTTTGCTGTGTGACCGTACTCTTCCACCCGTAACTCCGGAACCGGAAGTCGGATTAACTAATAATTCAGCTTATGGGAGCGTTATACCTGTCATTTGAAGTTAAGTTTGGGAAAATCGGTTCAGCCATCTCCGAGAAAATTGTGTGAGTTTAAATGACACACACACATACATACACACAGACATTTTTAAATATCGACGAACTGAATCTAATGGTATATGACACTCGGACCTCCGGGCCTCGGTTAAAGAATCGATTTTTAGAGTGATTGTATAGCCTTTCTTCATATGAGAAAGGCAAAAAGTCTTCATATGTTAGATTTATTTGGAAATCGCAACCTAAGGCGCAGAGAAAAATATGGTTTTTACGTTTTACTCACAAGACATAAACCTAGTTGATGAAAATAGTAGATCTGTATAGCGATTATGTAGTTCATATATTGGCTGGTTAAAAGATTTTTAACTTCAATGTATACTTGATACTGGGTTTGTTGTCTGATTGAAAAATTAATCAAAAATCTAAGTCAGTTTACCCTATAATGGCGTTGGTCATAAGAGAACACCCACAGCGACAAGCTATCGTTCCACTCTGGCTAAACCATGCGTATTACTGTCGAACATAAAATCTCCTCTGGATTAATTCCTTACTAACCAAATAAACACTAAATACACAAATATATTAATTAGCTCCGTTCAAAGAACTGTCAGCTCGATTGGTGTCACCCGCTTAATATGACAAAAAAGTGAAATTTCTAAAATAATAAAATGAAGACTTCTTATATGCAGTAAAATAAAATCGGAAAACAATAGCCATATAACCAAGGATGTTCATAGCAAGCATAACACTGTTGACCCATATGAAAATTAACGAGGACGAACATAGCGAAGCACTGCCCAAAAAAAAGTTTCGGCATTTCTCGGCAAAACAAATTTATTAAAAAATAAGAAACCGTGTTTATACTTTATCTTTTCGCCAATTTTACTCAAAACAACTTTGAAGATGCAAAATTCCCAAGTGGGAAAATTTTTGAACAAGACCAATTTTTTTGTGCATGAGGGCACATACCTTACATAAAGTATGGTTTTTTGTTTTAGTGTTTCGGATTCTCCTCGTCAGTAACTAGCACCATCTGGGTGTCCAGTTAGACTATGTATCTGAACTAGTACCCAAAACTTTGAAGATATTTGCTAATATAGTATTCGCCAAACAAAAATACAACCGGCCTATAGGATAGGTTTCCAAATCAAAATTTTGAGAAGATGTTCATTTTCAAGAAATTTTAAATATGGTTCAAACAAAAATTAATAAAACAGTGTAACGAAGATCCGATTGTATGAGCCTCCGATTTTGCAGCTTATTGACCAATTTTGTCAGTATCGTGTCTTCGCTGCATTATGTTATTCGCGTTTCTCGTTCAACAATAACACGTTTTACCTTTCTTATGAAAAGAAAGATTGAGAAACTGCTCAACTTTTGAACGTTTCCCGAGGCTCCTTTTTAAATATTTCAAAAGTTATAGCTAGTGGATTGTTGATTACCCATTGACTTTTATTTAAATGTAATACTACAGGTTTTAGGGCATCTTGAAAAATTGTTTGAACCTTCAAGATACAGCAAATACACTGTTGTAAGAAAAATACTGATTTATGGCGTATATTTTAAAGCGATTTTTTTAACGTGGTGCCCCTTTCAAAATGTACTAGCAACTTTTGAATGCGCAAAAATGGGTTACCTAATTATGATCGATTAATGGGACAAAATCTTATAGACAATATTTTTTACGAGAGTTAGGACAACTGGAGCAGTAGAGCTAGATTCTCGGAAGGGCTTCCCGTTAGAATCACACACTACAATTGCATACGAGACAGACAATGTCGCCCACTAAAATACTGATTAATATTGGACAGAGAATGCGCAAAAATCGCAAAAGAAAAAAGCAGTTTTTTCCACACCGTATGTCAGATCTTCATAAAAATCACTCAGCGTATGTAGAATGTTGTTGCAGTACTGCTGATTGATTTTTATGAAGAAAAACGGCTTTTTTCTTTTCAATTTTTACCCTTTCTCTGTCCAACCTTAAGGCCGATTGCAGTGGGCCGTGATTCTGAATGTGATATTCATTGTACGGTTCAGATATGTGCGGGCGAACGGATTTCGCGAGCGCGTGTATCATCGCGAAGGATTCGAGCATTTGTACGTTAACCTGTTCGATCGCGAGTGCGTTTGCATGTCGCGTGTGCTAATGTGTATGTAATTTCGCGTGTATAAATTCTATTTTATAACCGTGTGCCATTCGCATATTCGTCTGTGTTCTTGGATGATCACGCGCGGATCGTGAATCTAATACTTTATTTTGGTGTACGGCTCAGATCCTAGAAGAAAGTGAGAATCTTCCACATCACTAGAGTTCCCGGTCATGTCGCCATGGAACGTGTTGTCTAGTGAATATGACCTTTATTGTTTGATTGGTCCTACTGAATGTATGGTTCCTAAGTGACTAGGACAGAGGGTAATGGTTTTCGGGACGCGACCGATTCACGATCGCGCGAAAACGGATGTTTGTAGGCTCGCGTTTGAGACAGTGTTTAAAACTTCGTAGGTAGTAAAGTGTTCTCCTTATTGCCGGGGTGTTATAAAGTTAGCACGATCGCGAGCCTAGGTGTGCATGGACGATCGCGAGGAGCTTAAGCGTTCATATGTTATCTTGTTTGTCGCGTGTGATCACGTGTGTGACTTCGCGTGTATACATCCGATTTTATAACCGTGTGGTCATTCACATATTAGTGTGTTCTTGGATGGTCGCGCGGACCTTCATTCTGATATTTAGTTTTCGGTGTACGGATCACATTCTGACAGGGAGTGAGTTACCCCATATCACTAGAGTTCCCGGTAATGTCGCCATGGAACGTGTTTTCTAGTGGATGAGTTAATTTTTTTCTATTTTATTTTTATTATGATTTCGCATGTATAAGTTCAATTTTGTAACCGTGTGACCATTCGCGAATTGACGTGTGTTCTTGGATGATCACGCAGATCGTGAATCTCAACGTAAATTTTTGAGGGTGCGGTTCAGATGCTAGGAGCGAGTGGAAAGACCTAGATTACTGGGACCGAGGGTAAAGCCGTGATCGATTCCAGATCGCGCGAATACGGACGATAGTAGGTTCGCGTTTGAGACCGCGTTTTTTAATGTATAGGTGCTTAGACGTTCACCGTATCACCGGGATGTTATCATATTTGCGAGATCGCGGGTGTAGGTTTCTTGGATGATCGCGAGGGGCTCAACCGTTAGTATGCTGACGTGATTTTGTAACCGTGAGGCCATTCACATATTTACGTGCGTTCTTGAATGGTCGTGTTTTCTTGATTGGTTCCGCTGAAGGTATGGGCCTAGGCTAGACTTCCGAACGTGACCGATTCGTGATCGCATGCGCACGGACATTTTTGTAAGTTCTCGCTTGAGACCACGCTTGAGAATTTTAAGTGAGTGTGTTTTAAGACTTTATCTTCAAAATATGATCATGTTTCGAGGTCGCGGGTGTAGGTGTGCGTGGGTTGTCGCAAAGAGCTCAAGCGTTTGTATGTTAACGTGTTTTTCGTGTGTCCTAGTGTGTATGTGACTTCGCGTGGTATACATATGAATTTTTAACCATAGTACCATCCACATATTCACGTGTGTTCTTCAATGATCGCGTGGGCCGTGAATCTGATAGTAAATTATTTGTGTGCGGTTCAGATGCTAGGAGGGAGTGAGTTCCCTCGTATAAACTAGAGTTCCCGGTCATGTTGCCATGGACCGTGTTATCTGGTGGATATAGGCGTCCTTATATTTAAATAACTATTGAATCTATCGAGGCTTGATGATGTTTACAATACCGTCAATCTCTTCAACCTGCGAGAGGGGACAAAATCTTATAGACAAAATTCGAACAATATATGTTCATAACCGGTTTTAAATTTTTTAGATTCGATTTACAATGATGCAGATGTAGTTAAGCTGGTAATTCATACTTTAATCTTTAAATCTGGAGATTCAGCTATTTCTAAAATACATTCATTTAACCCTCGTGTATGATGTGACATCTTCAGCAAAAAGAAACATGACTCGTTATTCGAAAATATAAAAATATATCTGATTGTTTATAGCGTCGAACAAATCTATTTTGGCATTCCTCTGTATGCCAACAATCGCTAAAGAATGATTCTAAGTTAATTATAATGCCACTGAACGATGCAAACTTTTTGGCATAAAAGCATGCCTTATGTGAAAAGAAATGGGATTTTTTTAGAATATCTTTAACATAGAGCGATTGAACCACATACGTGATCTGAAAAGATTTTAGCTATTGAAATACTATTGCAATTATTACAATTATTACAGTTATTACCATTACATCAGAAAATATATGAAACTGTATGGATGCTAGTAGAAAAACAATCTGACTTTATGGTGTACAAAATATCGAAATGTGTTTCTAAACAATGCTGGCAGCGGACACAACATGTGTTTTTTAAAACCCATTTTGTGGAGTATTTTACTAAGTTGGAGATGATTGATGTAGTTCTTACATGTTGACCTTCCTAATCGACAAAATATAGTTAATCGCATATAGTGTTCCAGAATCCAGAAATGTCAGATTGTGTCGATTATGTAAATGTTTTCTCTAGAATCGCTTTAATACGAGAAGTAATCGCATTCAAGGTGTGTATTGTTGACAGGAATCGTCAATTTCAGCCCTTGAAAAGATTCCTTTCACATTCGGAAAAAATGGGATCCATTATTAAGGAATCATCTAGGAAGTAATTTCCCATAAATGGTGGAATCTTGGTCGTCCTAGCTGACCCTGCACGTACACAACATAATGCAACAGTATCATTATACACATTACACCTTTGCACATCCGTAGTCTCCAATACCATTTCCTGAAAAAAAACATTGCCAAATTTACGGCTGCCGTTCAGATAATATTGACGGCAAAAGCTGCGTCTATTATCTCAAAATTAACAGTCAGCACCATAATTATTTTCCCAGCCTGGTAAACAGGTCTCCACGCGCAATCGCTAGTCGCTCGTACGTTGTCTGTTGGACAACTATTAACGTTTTATCATTTTCATTGTTTACATTATGGAAATATATTGAAGACCCACGGCTTCATTTAGCTAATGCATTGAACCGAATCAAACAAACGATTTATATAATAAAAATATAGAAATTTTAAAGAAAATAAGCACGAAAACTGTCCCAAAATGAGCTAGTGATGGCGTCTAACAAAACTCAGATTGTATACTAGCTATTCGCCAGTATAAAATGATTAAAATCATACATACATCATACAAATTCATTTTCTGTAATAGATTAGAGCACACTTAGCACATCAGACATCACATTCACGCTTGCCAGACAAGAACATTTCAATTAACTGATGACAATCTTGCCGAGAAAACAGTTTTTGTTTTCGCGTCAGTATTTCTACTGACACTCAATTTCATTTTATACGGGGAATGCGTTCCGTATTAACCCTTGTGAAGGCAAGCTAAAATCCTAACATTAAAGGGCAAGCCGGGCCTCTAAGGCCCGTCTAAATTCAAGCTCCTTTTTTACCGTTCTCATATAGAAAGGTTATGCAATCGGTCGAAATTTCGACTTTTTAACCGAGACCCGCAGGGCCAAATCTCTTATACCATTCGACTCAGTTCATCGAAATCGTAAAATGTCTGTATGTGTTTGTATGTATGTATGTATGTATGGATGTATGCATGTGGCAAACAATCTCACCGATTTTTCGCTGAGGTAGCTGGGCCGATTTGTACAAATTTAGTCTCAAATGAAAGGTGCAGCCTTCCCATCGGTCGCTATTGTTTTTTTTTATTGATCCGACTTTTGGTTCTGGAGTTAGGTGTTGAAGAGTACAATCACACAGCAAATTTCCATAGAAACTGATACCACCATGATGTCCAAATGATGCAATATATATTAAAATATGTGCAACATTACTTGGCTTTGCATGTCTAGATCATTAATGACCCACCGAGGGTACTTCGACCACATTGGCCAGCTATGGCGGTTCTTGATGCCCCGGGGGAACTTACCAAGTTCCTAAGATAATGTCATACCTATCTCTCAGCGAATTCTTTTCCGATTTTTACAAACTTGGTTTCAAATGAAAGGTACAGCATTCCCATTGGCTGCTGTTGAATTTCTAATTGATCCGACTTCCGGTTCCGGAATTACAGGATGATGAGTACGAACACGCAGTAAATCCCGATTTCAGCGTATAAGGCGATGAATGTAAAAAGCTCAATTTTTTTTTCCAAAAGGGTAGTACTCGGAAGATCACGTCGACTGTCGATTGGTTCTAAGCTCCATTTCGTTTGAACACGAACAATAAATGTTTCTGGGTTGCTATCAATTTCTTCTGATGCATAACCGGAGTACATATTCATATTTTTCTACATCAAATTCATCATCGGAAGCAATATCATTCACATCTTCTTCCTCGCTTTGCAAATCAGTTTCGGAATCGTCTGCTGTTGAATTTGCTCAAATTTCTTCCATTACTTCAGATTCTTTGAGACGATTGAAAACATGGGCATATCGTCTTATAGCCATTTCAATTTTTTGTTGTTTTTAGATCCTACAATTTGAATTATTACGAAAACTATAACAGAAAGAATAGACAACAAATAGACAATAACGACAGAGTTAGGTTATGTTGTATCCAAATAATTGTCAAGTAGACCACAGTGAGTGAAATAAAAGTATTTACCCAAAAAAATATGACACACGTCATTATCGTATGCTATTTCTACATTTCTTATAAAAGAAATGTATAGAATTCGCTCAAACTTTCAAGATTTTTTTCTTAAAAGAAAAGGTAAAAAGATAAAATCAATCAAAACATGAAAAAATTCCTGCTAATATGACGATGAACTCATTCAAATGTTTTTTTCAGATAAATATTAATGTATAAAACCCGTGGTATTCCTAGTAGTAGTAGTAGCCTAGTATTGCATGCACACCGGGCCTGCCAGACCCGGCTTGCCTTTTTGTGCATGTAAAAAATTCAAACATAGCTGCGCAAAACTCCATAGATGAAAATTTCACAATTCTTTATTTTTGTTATAGATTTCAAAGCTACTTATCAAAATTTCCATGCCCAAGCTTATACTGCATACACATTTTTTTGTAACTAAAAAATTGTAACGTGCCGGGCCTCTTAGACCCGGTTGCCTTTTTGAGGGTTAAAACACTGTTAGTCCGGTAAATTGAACAATAATCAAGAAAAACCATGAAAAAGGGATCAAGCCCAAAAGTGGAGGTGTTCATCAATCCACAAATTATATACGCTCGTATATTACTAATTTCGTTGACATACAGAAACATATACAAAAGCGGTAGGACTAACCGTCGTGATTTTATCCTTTTTATATTTTAGCAGCAGCATTTTGATCGCTTTCGTTGGTTTCCAATTAATGTCTATATAAGTTTGAAAACGACGTGACGATACAGTAAACTGACGTCAGTAGGCTATCACGGAAAACGACTAAAATGTTGAAACTAGTTGAATCTATAAGTCAATAATGGATTATTGTTTCGATTTCATGTTTTCAAATGAGAGAGATGATCAGAGATCACGGAGAAAAAGAGAGCAAAAAGAAATCAATCAATTAAAATCGACTCAAGAGCAGGTCTTCTATATTTTCTATACACTCAGCTCGAGTGCTTTCGGAATTGCGCTCTGATCTTTTCATCTTCGAGATATCCTTACGTCTTCGTTATCCATAGGGCTTTGGTGCGTTATGTCAACAGCTTCAATTGAAACTATTTCTGAAATTGTGGTCAATGAACCTGTAATAAAATAGACATTACAGCTTGGTTCAAGAAGTCGAATATCTTCAAATTTTTATGGTAATCGTGGAAAAAAATTGAGCGAATCATTTTTATTAAAAAAACAAACCAATTATTGAACAGGTTAGTGTCAATATATTTGTTTAATGGAGTGACAAATTGACTTAGAAAGTGTAACCGAAACAATCATAGAAAGTTGGTCTTACACCTACTCTTCGGCAATGGGGAAGTAAGTGCCATGTATTCCCTTCCATGTGTCGGAATCAAGAGATACTCAAAATTATTGAGCTTGTTCATATTTATAGTTTCATGTTATATTGGTGGTATCAGCAACGATACATTTAACAAATTTTACGTGAATTACAAGATATTAGTAATCAATATCAAGTGGTTTTCATTCGATTTGTGGACAATTTTCTTTAACAGATTAAATTTTGGGCAGTTTTCTTTATTTGATTAAATTATTGATATATATTTATTTTGATTCTATTAATCACCAAAAACCCTTCCTAACTGGGGCTCTGATCTACCAAGCCAAGACCAGTTTTGAAAGTAGTTTCATTTATATAGAATATGTCAAAAAATTGTGTTAGCACGATGCATTAGAACTGGTAATAGTTGCAGGATGCCAAATCAAGAAAATAGAAGTTGAACCGTTTCTGCGCATCTACAATTCGTTTGCTATATCAGAAGATTTTGTGCAAATTTCGACATTCACTACGTTCGAACAATTTATGAATATTTTTCTACCTATTTCGATTTAGCATCTTCTACACCTTTTAACCGTATAGCTTAGAACAACTTGAGTTTTCCAGCGCCTTCGAGGATTGCCATATTCTGCGAGCGCATATATATTGAGAACTTTAGAATATCCATTGTTGTAACGAGAGTAAATTGTAACTTGTAAACTAATAATAAAAATCAAATTCAACATCACTAATTCGTTGATGTACTATAGCCTTTCTTATGACAGAGAACATGTTTTTGGAATTGTCGTAGATTTGAAATTGTCTTCATTAAGAACTTTACAAAATGCCATTCAGTGTCTAGTGACTGTATCAAGACGTCATCAGAACTAAAAGTATTATGCAATAATTCTATAAGCCCCTCCCGGAATAAAATCCTGGTTACGGGCCTGGTCATGTTATATGTAATTTCGTGATTATGCAGTTCCATTTGATTATTCAAAATTGAACAATTCTCCAAAGTCTGCATATTTTATATCAATATTACAATTCGAAACAGTTGTATTTTGTAGGTATTATTCTATGCTTTTCAAATGTCTTACGTCAAGGAAGCCAAAAGAGTATACCGTTATAATGGTAATTCCCTTCAAGATACTCTTATGGCACAATAAAGTGAAAAATTCCATTGTACCTTGTCCGTTGTATTTAGCGTTTGATTATGTAAACGCAATGGCAATTACTTCGAAGTCATTATGTGAAAAACGTCACACGAGAACTGTCAGTTATACCTTACTTTCTATTGATCACAGAATGTTTTATTTTAAACAGCATAATAGTAGTCAGAGGGTTAATAATAAAAAAAAACAATTCACATAAAAAGTTGGAGATATGAACAATATTAATTTCATACTAAACAAAAAACTCACAAGCTAAATATCGTCATCCTGCCTGGCGCTTCTCAGTTGGCCTGCTATCTGCTGCAACTCAATTGGAGATTCTGTTTGCTTCAAGCTGCTGCTACCGGGACGGCTACTGTTACCAATCACAGCGTCGTGTTTGGAAATAAACAAATCAGCCACAAATGGTTTCACTCTCGCTATACTTGCCAGCACGATCCACCTACCACTGCACTGGGTCCACCCTCTCCCGCTAGATTCTTCCCTGCCGTACCACGACCACTCACAACTCAGCCAGATCTCCCCGCTTGCATACAACGATCGTACGAGATCTGTACTACTGGCCAACTGCGTAGGTTTCGAGTTTATCCAATGAATGAATCAATTCAATACCGCGAATACTGGAGGTAGCTCGGTATGGATCTGGCGCTACAAACTCCGCTCACTTGCCGATGACGTTATGTAACGTTACGTGACTCACAATACGTTCCGTTCGGATACCATTGATAAGGGGCAACTAATCGGCAATATTTCACTATTTTGCACTGCTGAAATCCAGACGAAATGTATATCACTTATCGTTGACCTAAAAACAATCACGTACTATTTCTGTCAAACCTGGTGCGGGGGCCTTATCACACCCACTAATGCCAATCCTCCTACACAGCCGACACACGCTAACCTACGGTAGTTTCAATCAAAGAACGTCGGAAACGGAAACGGAGACAATTTAGGTTATAGTTATTTTGTTTTAAACCGAAAAAGGCCACTTCGAAACTGACGACGATTCGCGCGCGTCTTGACTCGACGGAAGTAGAAGTGCTACTAATATGCGATATACACACAGCAAGGCAAGAGAGAACGGCGCGCGAGCGACAGTAAATACAAAAAAAATAAACTCGAGACGACGCCAACCGTTGGTGCCGTAGGTTGACTGGAAATTAACTGAAGGCGAAGAGACGCACCAAAAGTGTACGAGTTTGTGTATGAGTGTGTACCCTGGCTTGCCTTTGTCGTTGACGTCGTTGAGATATCAGTAAGGTTGGAAGTGCCCGGTTGGATTGTGAAGTAGCGAGAAACAACAATGATCGACAGAGAAAGAGAGAGAGCGAACAAACGAGAGTAGGCTACAAAAGTGGACGAAAAATTAAACGGAGACCTCAATCAATGCGCGACCTTAGAAAGCGAGGTGCCCGACTGGAATACTTTGCCGAGTTCACGATTAGATATTGTGCAACAGATCCTTGTAACTTGTTCCCTGAATGTAGTAGGAAAAACTGTGTCCCAAATTGAGGAAAATGACTTAAGCCTCAGCCTCAGCCTCTGCACATTCAACTTATTTTGACAAACCAATTCAGAATGTAACTAAAACTATCGTTATATTGGAAGTCCCGCATGAATATTTCGTTAAACATTGGCTCTGTCAGAAACGTACTGGACAAATCAAGAGTACTTATTCAAAAGATCCCAAGTGACATTCAGCTCGAACTGAGAAAATCGAGGTTAAAAGTTCATACACCTTAAACAAATCCCTATTTGAGAACAAATATGTGTTTTGATGGAACAAGTATGCCAATATAGGCTAAGGACTATGCTCTTTAAGTAAATAATACTAAAAACAAGAAATGTTTAGTCCTAATATAGTTTTTGAGCCAAAAATTAGAGGACCTTTCACAAAGGTCTTTTTTTCGGGCCCAAGAATCATACGACGCTTATGTCAACAAAAGTAGCACTTACGATGAATATTAAATTTCTTCAAGGTTTTCGACAAAATGAGTACTGGACTACGAATGTTCTCAATTGCTATGGTAAATAGTTGCACCGGATTTAAATGAAGCCTTGGAAAAAATTGCGGTGAACTTTAGTTTATATTAACTAAGCATTAGTTGGAAGTGGTTAAAATCAATGGATGACATGTTACATCGGAATAAATGAGGATCTCAATTATAATTTAATGCATTTTGCTCTCAAAATTGAACTTCGAAAAAAGTCGCATGAGCAGAAGAAAATAATTTGTTTTATTTTGATGTTGAATCTTGCGTCGTTTTTGCAAGGCGGACAGTGGCAGAAGTTTTTTAATATTTCACGCATACGTCCTGCCAATTAAAAAGGTCTCATGTGCAAAATTTCAAAATAGAATCATGAAAATATTGCGACTTTTCGAATAATGCTTATTACCTATATTGATAAATACGGGGCATAATGAATTCTGGTTTCCGGTATTCCGTTAGCTATGTAACAATCACATGCTGTGCTGCAAATAACTCAGTTTGTTTACATTTATCACTAAGGACCGTTTGAATCAGCACTCTTGAAATATTCATCAGCAACTTTATCAAATACTATACACAGTGTATTACAGGCTAAGTAAGTTTTTCGATTCCAGAAAACGTAAAGATTATGTATGCTATTTTAAATTTATGAGATATGTACATGAGGAGACTTGACCAAGCGCGAAATTCAACAATTATCAATTACGTGTTTTATTTAATCATTTTAAAGGAATATTTTTATACTCGTTTCAATCCCATCAGATAGTTTTAAAAGTTGAAAGTGAATTTTTTTTTCCTCATAGAAAATATTCCGTAATTCTTGTGTTAAATGATGTAATTTTTATCAAATTTTGTGTGGACATATCTGCTAGAGTAATTAGTTTTTTTTAAAGAACTCATATACCGTGTTCATCCTTATGAAGTAAGGAAATTATTTTACATTAATTGGAATATTGGAATGGTTATTTATAAAATTAGCACAACATTGAATGAAAGATCTAATGTTGGGGAGACTTGACTAAAATTTTATGGGGAGACTGGAACAAGTGACAATAAGCTGAAGAAAGATACAAAATTCCTGATATTTACTATTCTGTGGTACCTGCTGTTAATGTTACTAGCGTCATAAAAAATCCACCTTAAACACTATGTCTTTATAGTACTAGTTCACAGAGTAGGCAGTTATATAGCTGATTTCGTGACGTGAAAACTATCCCAAAAAGGAAATGCATCAAATAAATCAAAATTGATTAAATCTTCCATGCCTTAGTCAATTCTCCCCGAGGTGGGGAGACTTGACCAGAAACAACGATCACAGAATATCTTTAATAACTTTTGAAAAAGTAAATTACCAATTCTGCAAAAAATCTAGAACACGCGCAATACTTTTGCACGTTACATTTCGATGAATTCGGAAGGATTGAAAACTTTTTTAGAGATTTACATAGTTTTAACTTAAAACCTGGTCAAGTGACTTTATTGGAGATAAACAAGAAAGAATTACCTTCCCAAGTAGTAGACTTAGTTTGATCATAGAGAACAGACATCCATGATTGAACAAAAATATTTAAAAAACGTGTGTAAACATTAGAATTAATATATGATAAACACTAGCGCCGCCACACCAACCTATCCGTCAAATCCATTCCGGAACCGGTTCGAAATCCTAAATGGATTCAGTATGGAATCTTGCTCAAAGAAAACAACCGATTCCGACTCTATCGGTTGATGCATTTGAGCTGGAATTCATGCTGGAAGTCCAAACCGATTCCGGACTAGTTTGACTGGGTAGAGCTGTCAATTCTGTTGAACTCAGCCACAAAAATCATGACGACAGTAGCGCACGTGGTTTGGATATCACGTAAGTTGAATGCTGAAGATGGACGTCTGTGGTGATAATTTTGAGATGATTTTCGCAATGTTGTTTTAAAACAACATTGCGCATTTAAGGGTAAAATCTTCTCTTCTGATCTAACCCAACAAAAATTAAGTAGAAATATAAACGAACGTATTCTTTTTCGTATCAAAACTGTAGCAACTGCAGGATTGTGAACTTAGAGAACTCTTCATGCTCCATGGCATATATGGGACCATTCATAAATTACGTAACGTAAAAGTGCCTGTATTTGACTCCCTCCTTCCCCATGTAACAAATTGTCACAAATTTTCTCCATCCCCCCTCCCTTATTACGTAACAAATTCCTTGAAAAAAATTTTTTTCTTCAGGTAAAACATGTTACGATCTAACTTACTGCCCCTCCCCCTATGTCACAAAATATCACAACTTGTCGTACCCCCCCCTAAAAGCGTTACGTAACTTTTGAATGGTCAATATGTAGAATTCACAACAAACCTATCTACACGATTTTTGCCATGAAATTCATTTTGTGCGCAATTTGCTGTTATAATGAAAATGTTTATAAAAGATGTAAAAAATTTTATAAGGGCATATATTGGAAAGAATTATACAAAGCACATTTGAATTTTTTTTATCCACCGGCTGCGTGGCGGGTTAAAATTTTGTGACCGAATGCTACAAAGGGAAGGGAAGGGCCGAAAATCGCCGAAGAAAAGCTACGTCATTTGTGTACGCCCCTGTTTTAATTTTGAGAATAAGCCAATAAGAAGAAATAACACCCATTTTGGCTGCAATTTTGTGACACTGGATACGATGTCCTTAATATCATCCCTTAACTACACTCCTAACAATACTCCTCCTGGTCTACACACTTAATTTTTTTTTGTCGAATCTCAGCTTTTATCTTTTGCTGAGACTGTAGCTTTGGTACTACAAGTAGAATCCACACCTAGAACAATGCACGAATCTACACACTTAATTTTTTTTGCCGAATATCAGCTTTTATCTTTTGCTGAGACTGTAGCTTTGGCACTACAAGTAGAATCCACACCAAGAACAATGCACGAATCAAACTTTGATAGCAAAAACAAACCTGGATTTTCTCGATTGAGAGCTAACACCGTGAGTTCTAAATTTTTTAAATCTTCCAATTTTGTGAAAACTTCTACCTCTTCCTTATCGACAAGCTTCTCTAATTTTTTTAAAGCTCCATGAACTTTTCCAAGATGACCTCTAGGTCTTTAAAATACTCTGGATCTACTAAACTCTATGATTCTCCGAGGGCTTCAAAATCTGCTAATTTTTTTGAATCTTGCAGATCTTCCAAATATGCTATATCTACTAAATCTTCTAAATTTTCTAAATCTTCTAATTCTTCTAAATCTTCTAAATTTTCTAAATTTTCTAAATCTTCTAGATCTTCTAACTCTTATAAATCTTCTAAATCTTCTGAATCTTCTTAATCTTCAAAATCTTCTAAGTCTTCTAACTCTTCTAAATCTTCTAAATCTGCTAAATCTTCAAAATCTTCTAACTCTTCTAAATATTCTAAATCTTCTAAATTTTCTTAATCTTCTAGATCTTCTAAATCCTCTAAACTTTCTAAATCTTTCAAATCTTCCTAATCTTCTAAATATTCTAATCTTCTAAATCTTTCAAATCTTCTAAATCATCTAAATCTTCAAAATCCTCTAAATCTGCTGAATCTACTGCATATTTTGAATCTTCTAATCCTTCTACATCTTTTGAATATTCTTAGTTTTCTTAATCTTCTAAATCTTCTAAATCTTCTGAATCCTCTAAATCTTTCAAATCTTCTAAACCTACTAAATCTTCTAAAGATCTTCTATATCTTTCAAATTTTCTATATCTTCTAAATCTTCCAAATCTGCTACACCTTCGAAATCATCAACATTTTCTAAATCTTTCAAATCTAAATCTACTAATCTTCTAAATTTTCTAAATCTTCTAATTCTTCTAAATCTTCTAAATTTTCTAAATTTTCTAAATCTTCTAGATCTTCTAACTCTTCTAAAGCTTCTGAATCTTCTTAATCTTCAAAATCTTCTAAGTCTTCTAACTCTTCTAAATCTTCTAAATCTGCTAAATCTTCTAAATCTTCAAAATCTTCTAAATCTTCTAAATTTTCTTAATCTTCTAAATCTTCTAAATCCTCTAAACTTTCTAAATCTTTCAAATCTTCTTAATCTTCTAAATATTCTAATCTTCTAAATCTTTCAAATCTTCTAAATCATCTAAATCTTCAAAATCCTCTAAATCTGCTGAATCTTCTGCATATTTTGAATCTTCTAATCCTTCTAAATCTTTTGAATATTCTTAGTTTTCTTAATCTTCTAAATCTTCTAAATCTTCTGAATCCTCTAAATCTTTCAAATCTTCTAAATCTACTAAATCTTCTAAAGATCTTCTATATCTTTCAAATTTTCTATATCCTCTAAATCTTCCAAATCTGCTACACCTTCGAAATCATCTACATTTTCTAAATCTTTCAAATCTAAATCTACTAAATCTTCTAAATTTTCTAAATCTTCTAATTCTTCTAAATCTTCTAAATTTTCTAAATTTTCTAAATCTTCTAGATCTTCTAACTCTTATAAATCTTCTAAATCTTCTGAATCTTCTTAATCTTCAAAATCTTCTAACTCTTCTAAATCTTCTAAATCTTCTAAATCTTCAAAATCTTCAAAATCTTCTAACTCTTCTAAATCTTCTAAATTTTCTTAATCTTCTAGATCTTCTAAATCCTCTAAGCTTTCTAAATCTTTCAAATCTTCTAAATATTCTAATCTTCTAAATCTTTCAAATCTTCTAAATCCTCTAAATCTGCTGAATCTTCTGCATATTTTGAATCTTCCAATCCTTCTAAATCTTTTGAACATTCTTAGTTTTCTTAATCTTCTAAATCATTAAAATCTTCTGAATCCTCTAAATCTTTCAAATCTTCTAAAGATCTTCTATATCTTTCAAATTTTCTATATCTTCTAAATCTTCCAAATCTGCTACATCTTCGAAATCATCTACATTTTCTAAATCTTTCAAATCTAAATCTACTAAATCTTCTAAATATTTTAAATCTGCATCTTCTAGATTGCCTAAATCTTTTAAATCTTCTAAATCTGTTAAATCTTCTAAATTTTCTAAATATTCTAAATCTTCTAAATTTTCTTTATCTTCTAAATCTTATAAATCTTTAAGATCTTCTGAATCCTCTAAACTTTCTAAATCTTCTAAATATTCTAATCTTCTAAATCTTCTAAATCATCTAAATCTTCTAAATCTTCAAAATCCTCTAAATTTTCTAAATCTCCTGAATCTTTTGCATATTTTGAATCTTCTAATCCTTGTAAATCTTTTGAATATTCTTAGTCTTCTTAATCTTCTAAATCTCTCTAAATTTTCTAAATCTTCCAAATCTGCTACACCTTCGAAATCTTCTACATTCTCTAAATCTTTCAAATCTTCTAAATTTTCTAAATCTATTAAATCTCCTAAATCTGTTAAATCTTCTAAATCTACTTAATTTTTAAAATCTTCTAAGTCTTCTAAATCTTCTAAATCTTCAAAATCATCTAAGTCTTCTAAATCTTCTAAATATTCTAAACCTTCTAATTATTCTAAATCTTCTAAATTTTCTTAATCTTCTAGATCTTCTAAGTTTTCTAAATCCTCTAAACTTTCTAAATCTTCTTAATCTTCTAAATATTCTAATCTTCTAAATCTTCTAAATCATCGAAATCTTCAAAATCCTATAAATCTTCTAAATCTGCTGAATCTTCTGCATATTTTGAATCTTCTAATCCTTCTAAATCTTTTGAATATTCTTAGTCTTCTTAATTTTCTAAATCTCTCTAAATCTTTAAAATCTTCTGAATCCTCTAAATCTTTCAAATCTTCTAAATCTACTAAATCTTCTAAAGATCTTCTATATCTTTCAAATTTTCTATATCTTCTAAATCTTCTAAATCTTCCAAATCTGCTACACCTTCGAAATCTTCTACATTCTCTAAATCTTTGTTTGTATATTTTTCATTACCGATAGCGGCAGTAAAATTCCGATTTTCAAACATTGGCAAAATATCGAGATTGAAAATGCGATACTAGTCAAACGAGATTACATTTTTTTTCATTCCCGAGGTGTTTCATAATGCACGCTCGTGAAAATAGCTGTAGTTTTATGTTACCATGATTCTATTTGATAAACAACTCCTTAACTTTTTGGTTTTAATTGTGAATAATATTTTGAATCCCTTTTCTACGTCTAGTAGAATTAGGCATCTTTGGATTTTTTATGGTTATTTATTTGGGTTTTAACCCGACCGGTCATTGACCATCGAAAATATTTTATTTTTAAATAAAATGGCGCATTTCTATGAAATTTAAGCTTTATCATGAGTTTTTTTTTAAAAGATATGAAATTTTTATAAACTTAATAGGAATTTTCCTTTTTTGGAACGTGAGCAGCAAACAAAAGTTAGGAGTCACACACATTCGAAAAGCATAAGAAATTTGGGTATTATGTTAGTTCTAAATGTTGCATGAACTAAACATTTTTGTGAAGTATTGGTTAGATTTAGCTCAATAGTACGTTCACTGATAATATAAATTCGTAAATATAATGAAATGGATCATACAATACACAAACTCATTCGTCGTTTTCTGCAACGAAGTATTTTCGTGCATTCTAAATAGTGGGTTTCGTTCATTTCACGAACAAGAATGGCCGCTTGGTGAACGAAATCTTTCGTAAATTTTACACGTTTAATGTATACTGCACGAATGTTATCGTTGAAAACGACATTATTTTTCGTGAATGAAACGAAATGTTTTGTTTATTTTAATAAACGTGTGTGTATATTACGAACGATTTCGTTGATCGCACGAATTCATTTCGTTTATCTTAGAAAAGTGTTCGTATTTATTATTCTCTTATTGTTTTCCGTCGATCTTTTGGGATCGATGTTTGACAACATAGATTTTTTTTTATTTAAAAAAATCGATGTGGCCAAATCGATTTTATTGTGGTACGAAGAAATGGCCGCTTGATGAACGAAAGTTTTCGTAAATTTTACATATTTATTGTACATTACATGAATGTTATTGTTGAAATCGGCATTATTTTTCGGGAATGAAACGAAATGTTTCGTTTATTTTAATAAACAGTTGTGTAAATTACAAACGATTTCGTTGGTCGCACGAATTCATTTTGTAGATCTTAGAAAAGTTTTCGTATTATTAGCCTCTTATTGTTTTCAGTCAATCATTTCGGATCGATGTTTGACAATATGGATTTTTTTTATTTAAAAAAATCGAAGCGGCCAAATCGATTTTACTGTGGCTTGATGAACGAAAATTTTCGTGAATTTTACTTATTTAGGTTACATTGCACGAATGTAATCGTTGATAACTACATTATTTTTCGTGAACGAAACGAAATTTTTCGTGTATTTTAATAAACGTTTATGTATATTACAAACGATTTCGTATGTCGCATTCGATGTTTTAAGATCAATGTTGGACAGCACCGATTTTTTATTAATTAAAAAGATCGATCTGGCAAAACCTGCTCATCATTATTGAGTACTAGAAAGATTTTGGTGTGAAGAAATGGACGTTTAATGAACAAAAGTTTTAGTCTATGTATATTACGAACAATCTCGTTGGTCGCACGAATTCATTTCGTTCATCTAAGAGAAGTTTTAGTATTTATTAGCATATTCTTATACATTGCTCCGGCAGAGAAAAACTCAAAAATTTCCATGCAAAACCATCGAGCGATGGCTCAACTGAATCCGTACTGCTCCGGATTCTGGATCAACTAGAAGCGGAAGAGGTTTAGAAAATCTTCCTGAAACCGGCGGACAAGGATACGGCTACTAAATAGCCAGATCGAGATCGTCGTGAACATCAACAATTATCTGACGTATAGCAACAATGACTCCATATTCTACCTCTATTGAAGCTCTGTTGACGTTGATGGTTCGACGAATGGTGCTCGTAAATATTATAAAGATATTCGTATATAGCAGCGAACAATTCGTTTGTCGAACGAAGCTGTTTCGTAATAAGTCAACGAAAGTCGTTTCGTGGTTTTCACGAAAAACTCGTAATAAAAAATAAATGTGTTTCAATAGAACTACGAACGATTCATTATATGTACAAAAAATTCGCATATTTTATGAAAATTATCTGTACGAAACTAATGCATAGCGATTTACGAATATATTCTATCAGTGTTCATAAGAATTGTAGTACATAATACGACTTATGTTATGGTAAAAAAAAATTAGTTCCACCTGTAACCGCGTAGAGGGCGCCAACACTAATTTTTCATATAAGAGAGATAGAATATCAAGATGTTCGGAAGAATTATTGCAAAATGCCTGTTCTACAACTTTGTGGAAAACACCTAATCTCTATTTCTTTCCATTGAAAAGTCAATTTTGGCGCCCTCTATGCGGTAACATATGGGACTAAAATGTTCTATCCAAAGCATGACTCACATTAATTACTATAACTCATCTGAACATATTATTGAGCTAAACCTAACGATTATTCCCCAAAAATGTTTAGTTTGTGAGAATCGAGTACTGATACACAACCATGCACTGCTAGGCCCCATGCAAAACTAACTCAGACATCACTCCGTTAAAAGTTTAATAACTTCTTTTAACAAAGCCGGATTCACTCGCAGTGTTCGACAAAGTTGTAGACAATTAAAATATCTTTCTTATTTTCACTTACAGTGATAATACGATGCATACAGTGCCACCTAGCGGCGAAAATGCGAGCTAGTGTGTTTTCTCCATGTAAATTGTCTAAAAATCCCATACAAACTTCAGGCAAGTTGGTCCGGTAGCTAGACTTGTCCGATTTGCTTCAAATTGGAGCAAATACTCCTGGCGAGACTAGGAATCGACTCAGGTGTGGGCCGATATAGAGGTCATTTTTTTCCTGTCACTCTACTGACGACGTTGGGAAGTGTAGCCCAGGCAGAGTACTTCAGTGCAAAGAACAACATGTAACACTGAGTCGAATAGGACAACGTTAAAATACAGACCCTTGTTTACATCAATGACGCTGAAATCGAAGTACGTTCACACGACCTAGCACCGCGCACCAAATCAGACCACATTAAAAACTCGTGTCGTAATGTGGAGAAGTAGCACTCGAGCGATATTTTGAGAAACCTTTCCACAGGTGTTCACAACGGCGTTCGTTTGATTGGTATGTGGCTGGTCAAACCTGATTATCTTCCTGCTTTGTAGCTTTAATATTAACTATAAGCAAATAACGCTGGGCCCCCACTTTGGTCAGATTCCTAAGTGCCAGTTCGGTGACCAACTGCACATTACGAAAAGCCATGCGCCGAGAAGCAAAATCAACCTACTACAATCAACACCAACGAACAGCCTTCGACATGCGCTGCTAAAACACAATTAAAAGGCCACCCGATTAATTTGTATCTCGAAACCTACTGCCAGTACCATACCATCTGAGTAGAAACAACGATTGCACCCAGAGCCTCCAAACCAACAACCAGCAACACCAATAAAAAGCAAGCGTCGATAACATAACGACAGATATACGATAGCGACTCGTAAGGACAAGAAACAAACTCGTTCCATCCATCTGAGAACTGCCGGTACGACTGTTGAAGCATTAATTGCAGATAGGGATAGAAGTTCCCTTTCAATTCTAAAATGTTTCCTTTGATCCGGAAACTGCTACTATGCGGAAAGGGGGGCTACACTTCCATTAAAGCAGTTGCAGCCTATTTGTTTCACTTAGGCCCGATTTCTTCACCCTCGCTTAACGCTTAAGCCAGGTTTCGGTAAACCTGGTTTAAAAGATAAGCAAGGGTGAAGAAATCGGCCATTAGCTTAGCGCTTAAACCAGGTTTAAACATACTGGTGAACCTGGTTTAAAGGTTGAACGAGGGTGATGAAATCGGTCCTTAACCAACTTAATAGTGCCCGTTTAAAGTTTGTCTGGGGTTTAAATGTAATATTTCGCTAATTTTAAAATTTCGCATCCCACTAAGTCGCTCAAAATGGTGCCTTTGGAAATCTCCGGGTTAAAGCCTCTTCAGAAGTGGTAACCCCCCGTCTGGGGTTCGCATCTCACTTTTTATGTGACGCACAACTATAGGTACACTAGCTCGAATATAGGTCCAAAGTCAAAATATCAATAGGGTAAACTTACACGATGTTCTGTAACCATCAATCCACCCTAATGTATAGTAGGACCTCGATGTTGATTAAGTTGAACTACGGTTGTAACGGTGTTGTCCAACTGCCGCCTGGTCAACACAACAACTACAAATATCCGTCTCGTATCTGTACCGTCTGTACCGCATCTATGCTACATGGACAAAAAGCTGAAGCAAATTATACTCTTGTGGTTATGTTGGAAATATGCACGTTTCAATCATCATCATCATCATCACCGTCAGTAGAGCGTACGTATGCACAGCATAAACATAAAGTTACTCGGCATCACAAACACTAATCAGCGCATAAGAATCTATACACAAACAATAATAATTTACCAAGGTACGTATAGTGACATCGTACGGATATATGCGTGTTGGGTACCGTAAAGTGAGCTAGATTCGTAGTCTCCATCCAGTACAGCAGCAATACCAGTATGACACTACCTTGTCGATATTTTGACCTAATGCCACTCGATGGTCATACACCGCAATGCCACTATTGTGATTGGAATAGACACCTGTTCATTATTTTAAAAAAATCCCCATTGGTACTGTCAGAGTGATTTTTGCATTATTAATTAATAATAAATTAATTAATTAGGTCATTAAATGAATAAACTTCTGCTTTAAAATATTATATAAACCGTTAGACCTCAACCTTCAAAAATAGCAATATACGCATAATTCCTTCAAAACTTTGAAAAAGGGCTAATAAGATTTGTAAACAGACTTTTGTTTTGCTGCTTTCTCTCAGTTTACTATAATTGAATATAGAAAACCTTTGAAATTGATTCTACGAAGGTGTATCTTTAATAAAATTCAGCTCTGCAACGGAATAATAAGCGAAACAAGTTTATTTCCAAAAATCTATTAAGCCCTTTTAAAGAATAATATTTATTTGATTTTCTAGGCAAATAAAACACGTCCTTGTTTGGCATTATCCGTCTTCCTTGACACTGAATTTAGCAACATGAGTGAACATTTTTGGTCAAGCTAGTTCAATGGAAGGTGTGGTCGTATTATTTCAATTTTATAAAAAAAATGTCATTTGCATACAAAAAAGTGAATGGCAATGGAGCTGCCAAAATACAATTTTTTTTTTACCAAGAATCTTACATTTGCAAATTAAATTAAATCGCCAAAGGGTCAAAAAATGTGTTGTTGCAGGATTATCAATTTCGATTGAAACTCGATATATTAATTTACTGTATTTATATATTTAATTAATGTATGGGTTATTCCACGTCCGATTCACAGCAAAAAAATTTATTACTTGCAATGTTTAGCTAAAAATAATTGACACGTATTTTTTTGCTTGGCTGAATGATTTTTTTTTTTTTCAAGTTATGAGTTTTTAAACTTTTTTACTCAATCACTGCTAATGGCATCCTGTTCAAGATTTTGATAAATAACAAAAACTCCATTCCAAAATTACGAACGAAATTTAAAAACAAATATTTGGTTTGCATCCTTTTTTACTACTCGAAAATCTGATCTGATTATGCCAAATGACCATTTTTCCAAATGAATATTATGTCAAATAGAGTGCAACCGAATTTAACACCTATTACAGGAGTGTAGTGTAATATCAAATACAAAAATGCAGTAAGTTTTAAATGAAATTAAAGAATTAGCTCGGCAATCGTAATCGTAATTTATTTAGCGTGAACGATACCCTGATGGCTTTACCATTTGTCAGGTCAAGAAAACTACGATTATTAATATACACATCATTCAAAAACCAATGATGACGAGTAATCAGTTCATTAACTTTAGTTTATTTTAACGCCTCCTACGGGCTGTTCTAAAAACGTCTTGAAATATTGGGCATATTTTATATAAAAATACAATCAACTAATCTTTGTAGAATTAAAAATAATCCATCTAAGTTTGTTCGATTGTTCGTTCGTTTATACCTACCCTACCACAATAAACATCGGTCTTTTCTGTGTGTTTGTCTCACATGAACGGCTACTCATTCAGTAACAGAAAGTGCAATGCTTTCCACCACACCAACACATTTAATGTCTCCTCTTTAATGTGTACAAACTAGGATCTGTACCATACAGGACAATGACAGCACTCATTTTTAGTTGTTAGTTATAAACAAGGACATTGTGTATACATATACGCCTGTAACCCATTGAACAATAAACTTACCTATAAAATCGTACTCCTCAAAAGCGTTGCAGCTTGCTTACAGCAATTTTTTTACGATTTTTCTTGTACAATAAAATATTCCCTTTTCTTCGTTCTAACACCGACAACCAATCCACGTTTCAATAACCAATCATTTGATACTCTACGGTTCAAATACCAAATTAAACCGAAATAAAACCGTGCACCACGATATGTAAACGATACATCTTCGGTGATTTCTGCAAACTCTCAAACAACGAACCTCATTATTTCTAGCGTACCTCCGATAAATGCACAAAACTCACACCTAGGAAGATCCTTTTCGCTAGCCCAGCTGCAGACTTCACGACTCTTCAAAGGCACAAAATTCGCAATTATTTAATTTCGTTCACACACTCAAGTACTTTTTTTCACCGCACTTCCGAGTAGATTACGTTCACTGTTCCGTGGTAAATTACTACCGAAAACTGGCTCTGTTCAGCGCGCATGCATTCAGTCAGTCCATTCGGCACGCAAATAAATTTCGTAGAAAGAACACTGAAATCATCAAACCGAATCAAGTTGGCCAAGACCTTCGTTCGTTCGTTCGCTAAAGTGCATTTTCATCTCGCTCGCTCCTACATCGGCCAGGAACGCGGGTCTGTTTGTTGTGCCTTCAGAGAGCAATGCTTGCACACAAAAGGCTCGTACCCTTTCTCTTTCCCTCTACTACGATGGCAGACCGAACCGTATGGCAGCGAATTCAGTACACACGCGAGATTTAACATAATTTATGAATTTTTGGAAAGAATGTTAGATGTTAAAAATTAAATGACACTGGAATGTCGACTAATATGTAATATTATTAGTATACATTTTACCAGCCAATTTTTTGTGCCCGGCGATATCCGGTCTCTTACGGTTCATAAACGTGCTTGCTGTTAAAACGGACGGAATAAAACCACCACAACCTTTTCTCTTCCTATACATTTCTTTTCGACAAAACTGTTTGCTAGTAAGTACAATAATCATCATCATCATCGTCAGCGTTAGGAAATCAGCGAACCATGATGGGGAAATAATAAAAAAGCAACAATAACCCTCTGCTGTCGATGCCAACTAAAATTGGGTCATTTTATAGTTCTGGAAAGCTGCCAAATTGATTGTCTCCCATTTATCTAGCAATCTAGCCGATTTTATACAATGCATTTTCAAAATGGGTTTAATTAAATGTTCAATTTAATGGATTTCCAATGCTCTAGTAATTTTGTCTGTCTTTGGATTATGCATTTCACGACCCTGAAAAATTCCTTCGTAAAGTTTTAGTCAAAAGTAGGTACCCGGATAGAATTCTACAATAGCATTTCAAGAGTGCTGATTCAAATGGTCCTTAGTGACAAATGTAATCAAACTGAGTTATTTGCAGCGCAGCATGTGATTACAACATAGTTAACGAATACCGAAAACCAGGATTCATTATACCCAGTATTTATCAAAATAACAAGCATTATATAAAAAGTCGCAAAGTTTTCATGATCATATTTTGAAGTTTTGCACTTGAGACCTTTTAAATTGAAAGGGCCTATGCGTGAAACATTTCAAAACCTCTGCAACTGTTCATAGGCGCCATGCAAAAACGACGCAAGATTCATTTCATTCTGTTTTCCAACTGCACATAGGTACCTAGTAAAAACGTCCAAAGCATCAAAATAAAAGAAATTATTTTCTTCTGTTCATGCGATTTATTTTCGAAGTTGAATTTAGAAAGTATAATAAATTAAATGATAATTGGAAAGCTTAGGTATTCTAAAGTAACATGCCATTCGTTGGTTTAACCACTTCCAGCCAATGGTTTATTAGAATAAACTAAAGTTTCCCGCAATTTTTTTCTTCAAGACTTCTGTTAAATCCAGTGCAACTATTTACCATAGTAATGAAGAACATTCGTATTCCGGTGCTCATTTTGTCGAAAACTTTGAAGAAATTCAATATTCGTCGTAAGAGCTTCCTTTGCTGAAAAAAGCCTTATGTGCAGCGTCGTATGATTCTTAGACCCGAAAAAAGACCTATGTGAACGGTCCTATAATTTTCAAAAGGACGCATCATTATAAAGCGCTTAAAAACTACGTTAGCACTAAAAATATCATGTTTTCAGTATTATTTACCTATAGAGCATAGTCCTTAGACTATATTGGCATAATTGTTTTATCAAAACACATATTTGTTCTCTAATAGGGATTTGTTTTAAGTCCATGAAACTCGTTTTTCTCAGTTCAAGCTCAATGTCACTTAGGACCTTTTGAATAAGTACTCTTGATTTACTCTACACACAACCATAAAACAATGGATAGGGTAACCAACCTAGTTTGGACCCCTACATATTTTGGACCCTGTTAATGTATTTGCCTCCTACACTGCCAAGTTTCTCTGCATTTGTTTGGTTTGATGCAGTAATTACATTCCTTGGGTTGTCTATTAAGTTTCACTATCAATAGTTCATCTCTAATTGTTTAAAATTAAACAGAATCCACAGTTTTCAAAAATATCAAAGAAAACGTTTCATGTTTCACCGATAGCCAAGAGGAACCGATTGAAATGATACATTTTTAAATTGAATTTAAATGTACAATTATAATATTTCTAGAGAAAATTTTCAATAGGACGTAAGTAACATTGAGAGCTTCTCTTTGTTTATTTTCTCTTTCGTTTATTAAGACGTCATTACAACACTTTCTACTAATTTTCCAGTACATATCGAAAGCCGATGGGTTTTACTAGAATATTATGCAAAGAGTAGAGTAGTAAATGTAGAAATGGCCGAGTAAAGGCTAGTTTACAGTTCGGAAAATGGGTCACGGGATTTCGCACGGGATTTGCGTCGGGATTTGATCAGGGGATTTCCGCCGAGATCTCTCCAAACTGTCAAACCAAAAACTCTGCTGCTTCTTAAAAATACAAACAGTATCAAACTTGCAGCGAATTGCAAACCTTATAAAAATACTATTTTCCCCGTCGGAAACAATTTGTGTTGAATTGTTCCCGGCCGGATTTCTGTGTGGAGAGTTTTAAAATCCCGTGATGTTTCCCGCGGGTGGGTTTACACTTCAGGAAAACTGTCATTTTTGTGTAGACTCATTGCCCGTCACGGGATTTGAAATCCCGAGTTCCATTTAAAATACACAGGGACCCAAATCCCGTGACACGTTTTCCGAAATGTAAACTAGCCTTAATGAACAGAAGAGAAAGACTCCAATGAGAATCTCTCATTGTTACTTACGCCCTATTCTAAATTGTCTCTAGATTTTTTATCGATTTAATTAGTTTGTCTGATTTGGTATTATGCATTTTACGTGTTTGAAAAGGTTTTTTCTAAAAAATCGTAAATAAATGGTGTCCACAATATGTCTTAAAAAATTGATATCAACTTATTTTGGACATCCCTCGATTTTCTTTCTTGACAGCTATTTGTTTATAGAGTTAGAATAATCAAAAAGTGGAAAATTTTGTTGTTTTATCTAAAAAATCTTAAATAAATGGTGTCCATAATATGTCTTAAAAAATTGATATCAACTTATTTTGGACACCCCTCGATTTTCTTTCTTGACAGCTATTTGTTTATCGAGTTAGAATAATCAAAAAATGGAAAATTTTGTAACGGTAGGTCGCCTGCTCTTTTTTTGGTCAAATTATTTAAAAATGTTCAAACCAATGGATGTCGAAAATCAAACGATTGAGGAACATTTAATTGAAGACCATAATATGACCAAAGAGGAGACTTCTGAAATGTTGAAAAACATTTGTAGTTCGAATTTGTTGAATTCGACGAGCTATATGTTGACAAATCTAAAAGACATATCACAGCTAAATAATGATAATAAGAGTGTGCTTGCTGAATTCCTAGAATCGCATGAAACACTCACACGAACAGGAACATCACGTTTCAAGCGACGTAGTCCTGCTGTTTTAACATTGCGCCGAACAGTTGAATACCACAAGGCGAAAACTGAAGAAAAAAGGAAAGTAAAGGAAGAGAAACAAAGAAAAACTGAGCTTAGAAAGAATAACAAGAAACCACCCCGTAAACAAAAGAATTAAAAATTAATATTTAGTACAAGAAGATTCCTGACGAAACTTTGAACCTTGATTTATCATCCACTTGAGGATGTAACTCCAAAATTGTTACACGAAATAAATTATTGTTTACTCTATTGCATAACATTTAATGCTGCTTTGTTAAGTCTGCAGTAATTTAATTGTACCGAAAGCTTTTATTTTTCTCAAAATGATAGAACTAAAAAATACTTCATGCAGTCAGCCTTCCATATAAAGATTAATGTACCATTTTTGATTGGCAGTCACTGATTTGCTTATGTTCTTCGTTCATGCATTAAACATACTGCAAAGAGAACGAGTCAGTTTAGTAGAAAAAAATGCACTGTTTCCAAAATATATTCAGTCACATTCAGTGTATCCAAAATATGCTTGGAACACTGTCCAAATTAGTGTGGAAGGGTCCGAAATGTGAAAAATTCATGCTGCGAAGAAATGTCATTTTCGAGTTTATGTCAAAGTATAAAACATCCATTGACAGTTTTCTTTCAAGAACAGTAATTTTGGAGCAGACTCGTGCATGTATTGCATTAAAAACATAGACAAGCAAATATTTTTTTGACGTTCATGTAATTTCACTTCCTCTAGGGGTCCAAAATTGGTTGGTTACCCTACTATAGGTCTTTCTGTTTCAACTTCGTTCGACGCAGAGTTCTCACAGTAGATATACAATAATATTTCATGTAACAATAATATTTACTGTTAAGCAAAAAACTGATACAGTGAACTCACAATAGATGTTACTTTTTTCGAGAAAAAAAATGAATGAAAATCGAATTTTTAAATGTTAAGGTACATAATTACCCCCCTTTTTCATTGTAAAAGTCGATTTTACATTGAAATTTACTTGGGAAACGTTAAAGTTTATTATTTTTGTATTGTAGCATAGCACTAGAATTTACTGTAAATTATTGTAAAATTACTGTACTGTTACAGTAAAAATGATGGTTTTATTACTTTATATTTCTATTCGCAAAGCATTCACACACACACATACACACTTCTTGGGGGGTATGTTTTCCTCCAGCTGTCTTGTATAAAACTGTCAACTAATTTAAACATTTGAATTAGCTCGGTTAAAGTATTTATAATTTGTAATTTTGTTGTTGTAATAAATAGTTAAACCCTAGATAATTTTTCAATTAAGGGTTTTTTTTATACATAAAATAGCAGAATTTTTCTTGACAGATAGCCATTTTTTTCAAACTAGCTAATACCCATCGCGCGTTAGAACGACTTTCAACGAAATAGGAGTAAAACACAATTTGTTCCGTAGCACCATCAGGCTACCAACGGCACACAAACACTCTCCATAAGAAATTCCTCCTATGTATATTTTTTACGGCAATCGGCTAAGCCGTTTGGGAGTTCATAAATCATATACATACAAACATTGACTTTTATTTATATAGATAGATGAGTGAAAAAGACCCTTAATTGAAAAATTATCTCAAAAACTCGACGAAAGATTTAGGTATTTTTTACATAGATTGTGAATGCAATATTTGAAATAAAACGGTTGAGTAGTTTTTGAATGACTGTTAACACCGCAAATCGTGTTTTTTTCCAGAGACGTTCTACAAAAAGCTTCATCACTGAGTCGCTTGTAGTTATTTTTGCATGAAAAAATTACATAATGTCATTGAAGTGATACATTATAATACACAAAAGTTTCGGTCAATTCGCTTCACCAAAAGTTCTAAAAAAATCGCAAAACGTGATTTTTTTTTTCTTGTTCGAACCCTTGCCAGTGGCCTTTTTCAATGCTGCTAAAAATCCGTGTCATGATCGAGACATTACTATCGTGGAAGTAGTTCATTGGCCGCTGTCTCGAGTTGGTGATTATGAAACCATTTCAGGGTTAATGCAAACAGTACCTAATCGAAAAACAACTACTTCACATCTGGATGTTAAATAATGACTAACTTGCCTTGTCTAACATCCTACATGACAAGGAGTATGGAACACCGCTCTCAAACTGATATTATTTGCATCGACCTATCTGCCGTTTTTTGATAGAGTGAAGTATGGTATAACCATCCATAAAATGAAGAATTTTGGAATCAAGGGTACTTTTTGCAGTTGTTTCGATTCTAGCTCACCGACCGAGAGATAAAGATTTTTATTAGATATTGCCAGACATCCACATTCACTTCTATGTAAGGAATAGCCCAGAGACGTTACTTGGGACCGTCGCTGTTTCTGCTGTGCTTCAATGACATGAATTTAGTACTGAAGACTCCTTGTCGGTCCGCTGCCTACAAATCCAAAATATATCGTCTCATTCGCTCAATCAAGAATTGCAGATTTCTCCAAAAACAGCCTGAAACCTTTGTTGGTTGTAGTAGAACAAAAAAAAAACACATGTCAGCAAATCCGAAGATGTGCTCGGTTATCGAATGCTCACGAGAGACATTCTGACAGGGTTCTGGATGTTGGACTGGAAAGCATTCGTTCGATAGAATCTCCTTCAGGCTGTCCTCGCCTAATATGGTCACCCTACCTACAGTGATCTGCCCCTACGTCAGGTTCCATCATGAAAATAATCCTCCTATGACAGGTGGAGGAAAACAAAGTGTTCAAAACATCAATACTGTTACCGGTTGTAAAGTACTAAAATGTTGCAATTTATTTTGGACACCGCTGAGTTTTCTTTGTCAATAATTATATATTAATAATCAGTATACATAAATATCATTCCAGAATCCTTTTAAACTATTTTCAAACTATTCATATAATACCCCAGGTAACCAATAAGCAATGTAAATGCACCTTAGTGGCTACCTGATAGGCATTTAGGTCTGGGTTCAATCCCAGCCGAATCCGTTGAGGTGAAAAATCTGAGGTCACGTCTTCCTTCAGAAGGGAAATAAAACCGTTGGTTCCGGTCCAAGTATGTTTTTACAGTTAAAAAAATGGTTCAAACTTTTTTTGCTGTTATATCGATTTTCATATAACAATGCAACATTAAAATAAAATTTCTTCAATTTTCATCCCTAATTTTTTACAATTGGGCGAGTTACAGTGCATTTCCTGAGGCTCATCGGGAAAATGCGGTGTTCTTCATATCTCAAAATCTATACTATTGTGTTTTGTATTTCGACTGTTTTAAGTGACTGATATTGAAATTGATTGTGCCGCTCATATTAACAGGTTCGAATAATTTCGATATTTCGTTATGAAAGCACCTTTAAGCGACCTTTACGTAACCATTAAGGTATTGAACATTTGTACTTTCGAATGATGAAAATGCTCATTATTGTTATTATTCATATTCATTTTCTGTCGGTCGCATTCCGCACTCTCTGCCTATTACCGACAACAGAGAGGAGACTCTACCATCCTTCCTACCATATCTCCCCGAACCAGTCGCAATAAATGAATGCCCAAAACTATTGTCAAAGTATATAATAAAATCTACCTTACCAGAATTCGTGCAAAAAGAGAATCGTTAGTTGTATTACTGCAGCAAAGAACGCTAAGAACGAAAATAAAGGAATTTCAAGGCGATACTCGCTCGCTTATATTTGATATGATATTGATTGATTTCTAGAGCTGTAATAGTCGGCCAACTGCAAACGAAGTGGAATATATAACGATTGAAAGAAAATATGTTGCTTATTTCAAAGTTGGAAATCGATTTTGTCAAATTTCATCATATCAGGAACATCAAGAAATTAAGAAAAATACCGAATCAAACAATGTAACTATTGTAAGCACCGTAGTCTAAGTTCTAAAGGGTGATCCACATCAAATAGCATCACGGAATAAACGTTGTATAGTACAGCGCAAATTCGTTAGTTGGGTCACGACTGCACCCCAACTAGCGAATCTTGTCCGTTAATTGGGGTAACTGAGAGCTGGCAAAAATTACCTGAGGGAAACGCTATTTTTTTTCTTTCGATAAAAAAACAAACAGAAATATTTTACGGTTCACGAAAGTTGACTGTTTCCTTCCAGTTTCAAGTTGATTTTTGTGGGAAAGTATGTCGTTAGTGTTCTTTTTGCCATTAATTATTTTTTTGAATAAAATTCCTTCATATAAAACAGGAAATGGATACACCGCCGGAAAAAAAATGATAAAGCGCTAGCATGCTACGTTGCCACTAGCTAAAAATCATTGGATAATGTTCAAAAGTTAGTAAACTAACCTCTCTGCGACACAAACTAATTGATGCTGAATGGAAGAAGCGCAACATCTAACACTATTTCACTAAAACATACCGGAATATGAATTTAAAATAATTAAGATCCATTGAATTTTAAAATATCCTGCTGCCTGTAGAAGCGGTTGCTAAAATTCTAGTGTTGAAATCATCATAAGGGAAGTGTTGCCGTTTTGACTGATTTTCACTCTTCGTCTCTTTCCCTATTCTCTTTGCTTTAAATGACTCCTATTATATTTTGAAAACAAACCGCATGTCAATCGTTGGATTTGTTTATCAAACGATGCGCATTTCGAAACAAAGAGATGAAATAATTCTAAAGCTTGTTTTTACTCATACATATACTCTAGAATGCACCTCACAATCACGCAGGGTGGCCAGACCTATCGATTTATCAGTAGTCCTAACGATTTTGGTCTTCCCTACCGATTCACAGACAACCAAGGCAAAACTACCGATATTTTGTTATTCCTACCGAAAACTACCGATTTTTATTGATTTTGGACACATCCTACTCAACATTCATTTTTTGGGTTGGATTTGGTCTCAGATCTGTGTTGTCAGTATTTTACAATTCTATGTCAATACTACGTTTTTGGGACAACAACCCGGCCTACCGATAACTACCGATAAACTTTTAGTGACTATACCGATATTAAGGAATTCTATCTTGCCACCCTGCAATCACGATTGAACCAAATTCTGACGAAAATTGAAATTTCTTTTTTGATAGATGTACAATACTTATCTCCTCCAACTCAGGCGTGAGTAATGTTTAATTACATTGCACGATTGGTCTGCTCAATAAGGTATTTTTGGCTTCACACTATTCGTCTCTTTCCCTATTCTCTTTGATGGATATGTTCTCTTGAAAATTTGAATAGGAATAATTTAGAGTGTATTGTTTTTATTGAGTTCTACAAGATGACGACACGAATGAACTCATGATGAATGAAGTTCATGTTTGACAATTCTCGGTGGTTTGTTTACTTTGTCAGTTGCGTGAGTTCGAGTGCAACGGGTGCTCATCTGTTGCATTTGCACTCACGTAACTCCCATGTAAACAAACCACCGAGAATTGTCAAACGAAGTTCATCCGGCTCATTTTGTTGGGTTATGTCGGTTGGTGTAAAACCTAATTGTATTTTAAAAAAATGGCGTCACCCGAAAAGCAACGTCGCGAATTGATTTTGTGCAAGCACCTGGAAAATCCTCAACTCTCATCGGGACATCGTAAAATAACTGGGGATCGTGCAGGTGAGTCATATGATTAAACGTTACTACCAAACTCTGAGCGTCAAGCGGAAGAAGAAATGCGGTCAGAATGGATATTCTATTAGTGATCAGGATCACAAACGTGTAGTGAAAGCGTTTAAGCGGAATCCCAATGCATCGGTCAGGGATGTGGCCAAAAAGTAGAATCTGTCCAAATCTTTCGTTCAGCGATCTAAGGACCGGGAGGGACTGCATACGTACAAAGTGCAGAAGATTGCAAATCGTGACAAACGGCAAAATACGGTAGGAAAGTCACGGGCCTGGATACTCCAGATACTGACGAAGCCTTATTGTCTCATCATGAAATGATGAGACATACGTCAAGGCGGACTTCCGGGGCTACTGTCCTTCACCGCCCAGCACAAGTTTGATATTCCGAAGAAAGTAAAGAAGCCGAAACATATAAAGTTTGCCTAGAAATACATGATTTGGCAAGTGATCTGCTCATGTGGCAAACGGGGTGCGCCCCGGACATGTTGGTTGCTCAAAATGAGCGAGGGTCTGTGGCATGGTGGAAAAATATTTCGGTTCAACACAATGGCTATTGATCTTAAACATTGCCGTACTTGACATTCTATCCGCAATTTGGAGCATTACTTGGAGGTAAAATTGGTGTATCAACTTACGAAATTCAAGGTACGATTCCGTTCCATGCACGCAGAAGAATCAGGCCTTTTTGAATCAACAAAACGTTTAGTTTAATCAAAAACGTGGCGAATGACTGTTTCAAACTGAAATGGGCGTTTTTCGAAAGCATGTATTTGGTTTAGTTCAACAAATACTTCTGTTTACATTTTAAATAGAAACATGGTTGAATCAAAATAAAATTTGTTAGATCTAACTGATCCCTTTGTTAAAAACCAACAGAATCTTTGTTTAATTTCAACTAAATTTGAGTTGTTCTCTCCTTTGGTTAATACAAACGATTTGTTTTTGTTTCTTCAAACTTGTTTGTTCGGTTAAACTTATCATGATTTTGTTGTTTCAAACGAAATATTTGTTGAAACTACTGAAAATCCAACAAATGAATTAGTTGGTAATTTCAACCAACAGTATTGATTGAATCAAACCTGAATCTTGTTTGTCACTATATCAAACGGGAAAATTGTTATTTAAAACCAAAATTTGTTCATTTTTACTAATTTTTTTTCTGCGTGTGTAAAATTTAGTACACGGAAACGAAAAACTACCTAAAATTGAGTTCCTTTGACTCAATCTCGTGGTATCGTGGGGGAACTTAAAATTAGGTAAACCGTGTTGAAGGTAGTTTCCATTTAACCACGGCAAAAATTACAACTCATTGATAGGTTTTTTATACTCAAATTTAAGTTGAATTTACCTAATTTTGAGTTCACCCCAAACAACTCAAAAGTACCTTCCTACACGGAAGACCTCGACTGAGTCGAATCTCTCTTTTTGTTTTTGACAACACTAATAAGTGCGAAAGCTACGCACAACTCAAAAGTAAGTTAAAAGAACTTTTCTGCAGGTTGTTTTATTTAACCGTGTACCGTTGACGTTCAACAGTTCAACCGAGGAATAAAACTATTGCATACCAAAGAGAATAGGGAAAGAGACGAATAGTGTGAAGCCAAAAATACCTTATTGAGCAGACCAATCGTGCAATGTAAATAAACATTACTCATGCCTGAGTTGGAGGAGATAAGTATTGTACTTCTATCAAAAAAGAAATTTGAATTTTCGTCAGAATTTAGTTCAATCGTGATTGTAAGGTGCATTCTAGAGTATATGTATGAGTAAAAATAAGCTTTAGAATTATTTCATCTCTTTGTTTCGAAATGCACATCGTTTGATAAACAAATCCATCGATCGACATACGGTTTGTTTTCAAAATATAATAGGAGTCATTTAAAGTGCTGCCTGTAGAAGCGGTTGCCAAAATTCTAGTGTTGAAATCATCATAAAGGGAGTGTTGCCGTTTTGACTGATTTTCACTCTTCGTCTCTTTCACTATTCTCTTTGTTGCATACAACTTTCAAAACGTAGTATGATAGCTTCTTACGTCAGTGGGTCAGGGTTCAATTCCAGTATATTGGGATGTTTCGAAAATTCTGATCACGTCTTCCTTCAGAAGGAAAATAAAGCCGTTGGTCTCGGTTCATGCGTCAATGGGTAGATATTTCTAGAGAAACTTTTCAATAGGACGTAAGTAACATTGAGAGCCTCTCTTTGTTTACTTTCTCTTTCGTTTATTACGACGTCATTACAACACTTTGCACTAATTTTCCAGTACATATCGAAAGCCGACGGTTTTTACTAGAATATTATGCAAAGAGTAGAGTAGTAAATGCTGAAATGGCCGAGTAATGAACAGAAGAGAAAGACCCCAAAGAGAATCTCATTGTTACTTACGTCCTATTGAAAATTTTCTCTAGATTTAGGGTCCAGATTAGTCGTATATCTGGCGTCGTTGAGTAAGTACAGTCGTGATTCGATGGTGGGTCATTTTTTAACTGGACCGCTTTTAAGTCGGACCTCCTCTAAACGGACTATTGTCCAACTAAAAAGCATCTTAATGTCGAAATCTCACGTAAAATTCACTTTGAAAATTGAACTGACAACAGTTAGAGATGTGAGCAGATGCATTTGCGGTTCAACTAGCGAATCAAATTCGTTAGTTGGACATAGGCTGTGGCCCAATGAGCGAATCACGACTGTACTAAGTGCGAGTAGAGGTCGACATACGTATTTTTATTTACGTAACTTCAAATAGGATTCACTCGTTATGTCTACAGTCAATTTTACCCGCGTTTATAATAGTCACATTGAAGCTTTGAGAGGATTTGAAGGTAGAAGATTACATTAATTCTTAAGCATTTTTCAAATATTACACCCCTAAACAGTATTAATTGATCATATATAACCTAACCATGAACGGAACAACTAAGATCACCAAGGCGTTCGGATGCCTCTGACAAAAATATGAAGATTTTTATATATCTAGTTGTATATATTAGTCATTCAGTTCCATTTCTTCCGAAGGATGTCCCCAAACTTCGATTCTTCCTTTAATGGCAAATAGTATATCAGTCCCCGTTGGATGTGTTGATAGCGAGTGAACCACCCCGGAGTTCATCTGTAGCCTACGCAACTCGGTACCTTCCAGTAGGTCCCAAATAAGAGCACAACCCTCCGAAGAACCTGATATTATATTAGAATCGCTCTGAATCACACCGCACTCGATGTGATAATCTTCCGTTTTGTGTCCCTTGTATTCGGACAGAAGTTCTCCGGAATCACTATCAATCAACCGAATTGTACTATCCATGCAAGCTGCTAATATACACTGTCCGTCCTTCGTTTGAATGATGTGAGTAATAGGAACGCCAATCGTGTCGCATGTTAGTTCCCCGGCTCGTAAGTCGTACTGCCGAATGGATCCATCCAATGATCCACTGATAATCTTGTGCTCCGTTACGATCAATGAGGTAATACAATCTTTTGCTTCTCGCATAGTTTGCAGTGCTTCCAATTTTCGGGTTCGAACGTCCCAGCACGATACAGTATTATCGGTCGAACCTGAAACGGCGATCGACGAATCCTCGTTGAATTTAACACAGTTGACTGCTCCGGCGTGGCCTCGCAAGCGACGAACTGGCAGTCCTGTTGAAACGTCCCAATAAATAATACTTTTGTCCGTTGATCCGGATACTATAAAGCTGCTGTCGCAGCTACCTGCCGCATCCATTACTTCTCCTGCATGTCCACCGTAGGTTTTCAGTAACAAACCATTGAGAGCATTCCAAAGTTTGATCTTCTTGTCAGAGCCACAGGTAAGGCAGTAGGAACCATCCACTAAAATGAAGAAAAATTAGAAGATTCAGTTGTGTCGTTAGCTAGACGATCATATAAAACTTCAACACAACTTCCGAGACCTAAATTAAATATATGTAACAGGTTACCGTACGTTTAATAAATTACAAATTACACAGAAATCTTACAAAGTTGGAAAGCATAGGGATTTACCGTTGTAGCGTACCGCTCTGACGGCTCCTTGGTCGCAGTTCAATGTGTTTTTGTGAACTAAATCCATCTCATGTAATATAAGGTTTAAATCATGTCCTTACAATCGCCAATTACAGGTTTTAGATAAGAGAAATGACTGACAAACTGCTGATCACAGTAACAATATGTTGAAGCTTCCTATACTTCGTGTTATTATGAAGCATTTTGATAACAAAATAAATAAAAATAGGTATGAAAACAAAACGATAAAAACAGGGTGTAATACAAATTGAAATAGTGTGTGCGCAACCCTGATAGCTTTAGTCAATTAATTCGAGCAAATCTCGCGAGTTTTTTGAGAAGAGCCAATAATCATACTGTCAAAAATCACTTTGAGAGAAAATTCTGGACAGACCATTAATCGCCGATTATGAATCCTAGCAACTGACGAAAGAGAAAACTTTTCTCTTTCATAAAATGTGAGGCTGTTCGCAAAGCTGATGTATTCTATATGGGATCAAAGTCCCTCTATATAAGGGCTTTGATATGGGATGTTCTATTTTGCATCACCGACTAAAACAGATCAATCGCAATGATCAGATGCAGTTCTACTTTTCGAGCACTTTCTTGGATCAGATTTAAAACAGCCCGACTATTCTGTTTTAAATTTTCCACAATATAAAACACGAATAGAACACTGTTCTAATTTTTTCATTGGTATGTGTGTCGACTGACAGCAGAAAAAAACAATGTGTCACATAAGACCCAAACAATAACAAAATCAAATAAACAACATTTAGAACAGGTGACTAAAACATCGCATTGGGAACACCTTGTTCTATATGTATTTTGGATTCTGTCACGTTCGCCCGAAAGCCATTTACCCGAAGGATATTTACCCGAATATCACATAAACCCGAATGTCATTCACCCGAAAGCCACGAACACCCGAAAGACATTCGCCCGAATGCAACATAAACCCGAATGCCATTCGCCCGAATTCCATATACCCGAAAAACATCAAAATGTCAATCGACAAAATTTAATTTATTAAGATGAAATACAAATTTTATTACATTTGATGCTATGAAGAAATTAACACTAAAGCTATACCAGTCAAATAGTTAATCCAATCACCTGGTTTGTATGATTTAACTAGGGTTTCCAGTTTTAGGTCCTTTCGTGAGTTCTTTTTAGACTTTTTAGCTGTTGGTACCGCTTGTAGTGTACGTAAAACATATGTACTAGGGTTTTTCTCTTCAAGCTGCAACTGCTTCAACACATCATAGAATTTCCACGGCTTAACAAACCGTTCCATTTATTGTGCTAGTCTTCCACATTATTGGTGGTTCTAGGAATCTTTGTCGATACATTTTCGAAAACTGATCACGAAGCGGGGGGCAAACAACGGTTTTCGAGAAACTTTTTGAATAGTTTCCTTCCTACCAAAAATACAATTAATCCAAAAATCGTCGAGAGCCTTTGGACAACTTTTCCTCAATTCTTCGAGTGCCATTGGAACACCTTGATGGGGCAAGAAAGCCAAGGCAACAACTTTTTTGTAAATTAGTTGTATTCGGTGATCTTCCGAATATTTTGTCTGATGACCAAGTTGTTTTATTTTTCTGAAAAAACTTTGGTTTAGATGGAAGAATCATCCGTGAATTAGGTGGAAGAATCATCCTGTCTCGAAATCCAATATTACGTAGAGAGCTATTTGGTATATAGATTCAAGAAATTGCTCTTGTTTTGAAAAAAGGAATCAACCCTTATGTTTGAGTATACCGGGCAGACGAGTGGATCAACAGTTTCTTTGCAAACTTATTTGGCATGCAGATCCAAGGATTTGTCATGTTTGAAAGAAGCAATCAACCCCTAATTGTGGGAAAAGAGCTGCTCATGTTGAAAAGAAGGAATCAATCCCTAAGTGTAAGTAAACCGGGCAAACGAGTGGATCACCGGTTTAATTGCGGGGGTTATTTGGTATACAAACTCAAAGAACTGCTCATATTTAAAGAAGGAATCAACCCCTATGTTTCAGTAAACCAAGCATACCAATGGATCACAGGTTTGCCGAGTAGGGACCTCCGCTTCGGTTCCTCGACCTCGGTAATTGTGGGAAAGCCGCATCACACTAGCTTCGTCACATAACATTTATGAGCTACTATTTACTAACGGTGTTGTGCCAAATGGACTTCCACCATGCAAGATATAATTACTAATTTAATTGATTAAATTCGTTAACGGAACATCTTAACAAATATTTACCTCGATCGATGGTGTTTCCGAAAGATTTCTTATTATTTTGTCCGGTTTATCACGAGATTTCACCGCTCGAGCTGACAACTGCGTCCTATATGCATCAGTTTGCACCTGAAGAGCATTTGTGGCGTTGGCAACAGAACCTCATTGACGTCGGATAGTACACCTAAAAGCGATGTCGCATAGTCACATTGGTCAGTGTACGGTTGACTAATGTGGCTACGCCACATAGCTTTCTGGTGCACTACTGTCCGACTTCGCTACCGCTCAGTCGGCTTTAAACTAGCTATAGCCCCTATGTTTGAGTAAACCGGGCAAACAAGAGGATCACAGGTTTGCGTATAACTCCGGCGACGGGTGGATCAACGCCTCGTCCAACGAAATCTCAGCGGCTTTGCGCCGCTTCGGATCCTTGGCCTCGGATATGCGGCCAAGCCGCATCACACTAGCTCCGCTGTATCAGCTCACTTGTTATTGTTCAGTAGGGCATTGCAAAAAAAAATTTTTTTTTGAATTCTCAAAGCCCCCCCCCATCTCATATTGTGACAAATGTCAAAGTAAGCTCAGCTGCCAAATTTCACATCATTTGGACAATTTTAGACCCCCGCCCACTTCGCTTGAAATTTTTTGAAATTGGTACTATGGGAAAATATGGAGGAAAAATACATTAAATGCTATAACTTTTGAAGTAGCAATCAGAAAATTACAATTTATACCTCTTTTGAAAGGAAATAATCTAAGTATTTGAATGAAGATATTTTTGTTTCTTGAAACATAAGGGAAAGTGGGGTACTGGGTCATTTTGGCCCCGAAATCCCCTATTTTTATTGATTTTTCTGCTCCGTGAGGCAAATCATACATATTTTGTAGTTTTTCTAATGTGAAATAATCTCAGAAATCGAACGGAACCCTTTTGAATTTAGTTCGAATACGAGAAGTTGGGGTTATAGGGCTTTTTGTCAGTCATATTAAATTTTATCATTTTCTCATGCATATATCTCTATTATTCTTCAATCAATTTTCATAAAATGTAACTTATTGAACGTGTAAAATTCTGAGGAATAAAACAAAAATAAAAACGTTGAAGGTAAAATTCAGAAGCATCAAACTTTTTGATATTTACTCTACAAATCTCATTTTTTCATTATTTGTCCTAATACCTCAACTTCCCCTATTTTTCCAGGAATGAAACTTTTCTCATGTGATTCCTAAGCATATTTTACACTAAAAGTAGTAAATTAAATAAGAATTTTGTTGATAAATGGAGTTAATATGTGCGATTTTTATGATAAAAATGTGAAATCGACACTATATGTCAGATAATTTGATGTTCCTGAATTTTACCGGTAACGAATCTATTTTTGTTATAATCCTAAGGATTTTCCACGTTCAACAAGGTATAGTTTATGAAAATTGAGTGAAGAATAATAGAGATATATTCACGAGAAAATGATGAAGTTTAATATGAATGTCAAAAGGCCATTTAACCCCAACTTCTCGTATTCGGACTAAGGTCAAAAGGGCCGCATCACACTATTCGATTTCTGAGATTTTTTTACATTAGAAAAACTACAAAATATGTATGATTTGCCTCACGGAGCAGAAAAATCATTAAAAATAGGGGATTTTGGGGCCAAAATGATCCAGTACCCCACTTTCCCGTATTTTTCTAGAAATAATTATATCTCTATTCAAATACTAAGATTATTTCCTTCCAAAAGAGGTATAAATTTTAATTTTCTGATTGCTACTTCAAAAGTTATAGCATTTAATGTATTTTTCCTCCATATTTTCCCATAGTACCAATTTCAAAGAATTTCAAGCGTAGTGGGCGGGGGTCTAAAATTGACCAAATGATGTGAAATTTGGCATCTGAGCTTACTTTGCCATTTGTCACCATATGAGAGGGGGGGCCTTTGAGAATTCAAAAAAAAATTTTTTTTTGCGATGCCCTATTGTTCAGTTTATCAAACTTTGGTTAAAGTTTTCACATTTCCCGCTCGGATTTGGTTTATTTAGGTTAAAATACATCCTTTTGGTAAAAAACCGCATTAAAGTCGGACTTCTATCACTAAAGTCACTAAACTAGACAGTTACCGATTTTATATTATGCTTGAGTGAATGTGGTATTCGGGTTAATGACATTCGGGCGAGTGGTCCATTCGGGTTGATGGCATTCGGGTAAATAGTCCATTCTGGCAAATGGCTTTCGGGCGAACGTCATTCGGGTAAATGACTTTCGGGCGAATGTCATTCGGGCGAATGTGATAGAACCGTATTTTGACAGATCTAAATTATCCGACAGCTTGTCATTTTGAAACAAGCTTACGTCAGAGCATTGCGAACAGCCTAAGCAAGGGTGAAGAAATTGGCCATAGGGCTCAAAAGCCAACTGCCAACTGATATTCCAAGGAATATATGATGTTTCAAATAGTCTTATAGATATGGATGGTGCATGAAAATGTGCAAAAAACTCGCACCAAACACAGATGTTATATAGTAAACAAAATAGAAAAAAATTCTTTTTTCGTTGACCTATGCGCCATATTTGAGTAATTACGGTGTGTCCAGAATTTCTCGTCAAAGTGAATTTTGATAGTTGGCTTATAAGCCCTAATCATATCGACATAGATCTTTCATTAGAGCCTAAATCGCAAATGTAAACAAACTGCGATTTTGCTATTATGACATTATGCAACCAAAATACTACAAGATTGAGGTGAACGTGAAAATTAATTAAAATGGTTTTTAGTTCGATTTATAATTAAAGAAAACACAATGGCGAAACAGACGACCTTTATATATGGAATATAAAAGCTAAACTTATATTTTTGGATGCATCCGAGGCGAATGGTTACTATTCACAAAATTATTTTGTAAACGGCGGATCTATTATATAAATGACAAATAATATGATGATGTCTACTCGGAGGTTGTTGCTCATAAATATTGGAATATTTTGATATTTTATGAAATTTGAAGAAAAGATGCACGCGCCCTTTCATTTGCATTGGGTTTCTATGCGCCCATTTGTTGAGCCCTATTAGAAATATCTTGTCAAACTCGCCCATTTACCCAGCACTATCTAGCAAGACAAAGTCAGTATAGTCAATTTACCGTGCCCTTCTGTAATTCATTTTCACGGTTTAGCCTTTTCACAAATGGCGATTGCTGAAGGGCGACATCACGACTGGAATGCAAATTTGGTGTAAGCATTCTTTTAGTTTCTACTAGAAAAAACTCTAGAAAGAGAACTGCGGTGAGAAAAACAACATTTTTGGCAACGTATGCCCCGGCTTTGTATGGCAACACGTTCATTGTTATAAGGATAGGAAATGTTCGATTGGATTCGTTTTTCGACAGCTAAACCCGAATCCAATCGATTCACAATGGAGTCTCCGCAGTTCTCTTTTTAGAGTTTTTCTAGTTTCTACTGTTTCTACTAGAGCTTCCATATCGGAAATTTATTTCCCGGGAATCCCGGGATTTTTGGATTTCCCGGGATTCCTGCTTCCCGGGCAATTATTTTTTCTCATTTCCGGGATTCGGGGATCCCGGGAAAAAGATTTTTAATTTATTCCAAAAGGCTTTGGTTTCTTCGAAAGATATTCTGCTGGAAGTATCTTGACCGGCAAACATTTAGAGTGAGTAGTGAGTGCAGTTTGTCCTTTTCCAACTGATTTGCAGATCAACGGACTATATATCTTTAAGTGTGCTGATGTTTTCATGATTTTTTTAGGTATATAGCCCAAGCCTTACTGCTAAAGAATGTTTATATTTTTATGCAAAAATGGATTTATTTGCCGGGCGTTGTGTCGTAGCATTTCCTTACAGTAGCGTTAGTTGCGTGCACGACATTTCTGCGACCGATGAGCCGATTGATCAAATTTTTTAACAGTTCTTTTAATAGTTTACTTTAATATTTAGATCTTGAAAGAAAGGGCTTGCAAACAAATTAGTTGTGAAAATGGCGGCACTTTATTTAAAAATCGATGAATGTTTGTTTCAAAACATGGGATGGTTTGTAGAGATATCATGCTTAACGCAAACGCTATTTAAAATAAAGAATGTTTCTAGAGCGCCTGCAGAAATATTTTGTTGGTTTATCGAATATCGTGAATTTTGCATACAATTTTGCATGCCCGATATTTAAATTTTTGGATGTATGAAAAGAAATACATAATGCTGTATCTGTCCAATATCATGCACATTCAAACTCTTTGAATGACGCTTTGGGACCATTCATAAATTACGTAACACAACAATTGTCCAAAATTGGCTCCCCCTTCCCTCATGAAACAAAATGTCACAAATTTCTCTATACCCCCCTCCCTTATTACGTAACAAATTCCGGGAAATTTTTTTTCTACAGGCAAAACATGTTACGAGCGATCTAGCCTGTTCCCCCTCGCCCGTATGTCACAACATGTCACAATTTGTCGTACCCCTCCCCATGATTTCAAAGCCAACATCTAGATCGTCGCGTTAGGGTCGATCCACAATAAACAGAATCAATTTCATTCGTCACAATTTAGTGATAGTCGAGTTCGGTTAATTTGTTGGTGCACCATGGTGTAAAGCTTTTGGTATTTACCGACATGTCCAAAACAACACATTTCTTCAATAAGGAATCCATGAGACATTTCTAATCAGCTGATTATTTCTTCTGACGTAACTCGGGTGGTTCCGACAAAATCGCCGATTCGATCCATCATCAAACGAATCGGGCTAACGAAGTATGGTCATCGGGCGGGTTTTTCTGTTCGGAGGAGTAAATTTGTTGATAAAACCCCTCGCTGAATTGTCAAACAAACGTCGTGGTGGATTGCCTAAATAGCTGCCCAATATTTTCGCTTTTTAACAAATGTCAAAAAATTGAGTCATGCCGTAGTGAAAATCGAGCTTCGAGCAAAACGAGCAGAACAATTTGAACTGTCAGTGGGGCCCATAATTTATGTGTCCGCTGAGATGTTGACTTATGTTAGTTCAATACAAATGGGATAGGGGTGCCATATACGTGTTTTCAATACACCCTTATAGATCTACAATAATATGATCAGGTTGGTCCTAGAAACGATACAATCTTTAAAATTTAGTGAAGTAGTTATAGCATAAATACCATTGCGACTGTTGTTGAAAATTTCACACATAACAATTTGTTTCGCTCTTGATTTCATTCACTGTAGTATAAATTGAATCTTTAGTACTTTTTTCAAATAAAACGTTTAAGTTGCATTCTGGATGATCCACAGATTGTGAAAACTGTGTATATGCTTTATTTACTGATCAATCGGTCTCCTGGCATGGATCGCCAATGTGAACCCAGCTCGCTCCATGACACCCAAATAGGTGTTATCTTTGCGGTTGCTGGTGAACGAATGGACAACGCACTAGGGGCAGATCACTCTAGAAATGTATAACAAATTTGCATCAAATTAGAAAAAATGCATTTGATTTCCATTTTTGCATCAACTTTGCACTCCCTCGTAAAAAGTTTGTTTAACAAACGTCCTACGCTGATTCACTTTGTTCGATGTTTTGTTGAATGTAGGGCTAATTTTTTGTAGGGTTTTGACGTCTTACACGCAAAGCAAAATACATTTCACGCAACGCAAAATACATTACGAATTTCTATTTTGATAGAAAGAAATGCATTTAACTTAGCTGATTTTTAAAAATGCTGCCCCTAGACAACGCATTTATCGTTGCTTCTCAACCATATATACGATTGATGTGACGGAAACGCTTTGACAATTTCTACAGTCGTGATTCGCTGGTTGGACACTTTAACCGCTTTTTAGTTGGACCTCCGCTAGTTGGACCATTGTCCAACTAAAAGGCATCTGAACGTCAAAATCTCGTGTCAAATTTACTTTGACAATCAATCTGACAATATCTAGAGATGTGAACAGATGCATTCACATTGCCAACATCTCCTTTGGAGAGTTTTTGACATTTGTCAGTCGGTCCAACTAGCGAATCAAATTCGTTAGTTGGACAAGGCTGTGGCCCAACCAGCGAATCACGACTGTATTGGGATTTTCAATTGACGTGCACCGGTGTAATGGAGTGCACTGGTTTTTGCACTTTCCAGCAGAAGTGTCAATGGAACATACCCAGTTTTCTGCACTTCCGCTAGAAAGTGCAAAAATGGTGCAGTTTCATCAGTGCACTCCACTACCCCGGTGTCAATCAATCGAAAATCCTATTGGTCGCCAACGAAAATATACATTACGGGTAATGAATCAATGCAAGTGATAGCATGGTACCAAATACAAATATGTATTTGTATTTGATGGTACTATAGTATAGAATAATAGAAATAATTCTATTGATAGGTTTTTTTGCATTGTGGTGCGATTTTCATGAATGGGTATTTTTTACGCATTTTGTTGCAACAGTTCCGCGAAAAATAATAGGTAAAACAAACCCAGGTTGACGTACAAGGTCTGTACTCATTTATGGGTACAAACCCTTTACCCATTTAATGGGTTATTCCACTTTTATTAAAAATGCGTAGTTTTCTACGCATTAATGGGTACTTTATTTTATCAGTGTACACAATTTTCAACAGCTCGATTTGCTTCCCCTAATTCCATCGAGCTGCTGCAGCCCTGCATTACTGAACGATTGAGAAAATGCGCAAAAGACGCGAAAAAATAGCAAAATAAATTTAGAGAAAAAAGAAAACAAAGGTGAAAAAGATGAATCAGAAACGTCAAATGAAGAAAATTTTGCGGCGACGTAAGTGAAAAGTGGCATATTTTGTTCGCCTGGTTCAATTAATTCGGATTTTTTGGGTACTGAAGTGGCCAACCCTCTCGAGTTCGGAGCGATACGACAGTTATTTCGTTCCCGGAAGTAAACCGGAGCGATGACGGAGTTCTGCGATGATGTGATCAAATTGTTCCCACTACGGGCTATTCCGGACGTGATTAAGCTGTTCCGTCAACAGTTGAACAACCGAGAAGAGGAACCAGATCTAACACTGCTCTCGATAGTTACCGGACTTATTGAGCACTCATTGACGACCAAGGTATTGGAATCAGCACCGGCAACGGCAGGTACAGGAAATCAACCGCAACCGAACGTTGACGGAATTAGCAATTTTCCGATCATTAAGTACGATGTTATCGAAGGATTGTACAAGAAGTTTAAATCGGTGCTGGCGCCTATCGAGAAGCTGCTGGTTAAAAATACGACGGATTCGAAGTTTGCCAGTAGGGAGGTGATTAAGAAAGTATCTGACATAATATGGAATTCGCTCCTGCGAAGCTCTTACAAGGATCGGGCTCATCTGCAGAGTTTGTACAGTTATTTGTGTGGGAATAAGTTGGACTGTTTTGGAGTGGCATTTGCTGTGGTGGCCGGATGTCAGATGCTGGGTTACAGAGATGTACATTTGGCTATTTCCGAGGATCACGTTTGGGTGGTTTTTGGCAAGACTGGAGACGAGACTATAGAGGTTACTTGGCATGGAAAGGGAGCGGAAGATAAGCGGGGTCAATCGGTGTCACCAGGCGTAGAGTCTCAAACTTGGCTGTACGTTGCCGGAAATCCGGTGGTTTGCAATCGATACATGGAAGTGGCTGCAATTGTTTCCGCCATCAATCCATCGCTGACGGCGACCAGTGCTTGTTTGGAGGTGGCCGATCTGCAACAGCAGTTACTTTGGCAGTTGTACGATATGGGACATCTGAAGAAATACCCGATGGCCCTCGGCTGTTTGGGGGAGCTGGAGGAAGTCTCTCCGACCACTGGTAGAAGAAACTGTGAGGAGCTGTACAACGAATCGGTTCGATCGGCACAGATGTACTACAAAAATCATCACGTTTACCCGTACACTTACCAGGGAGGGTTCTACTACCGGAGGAACATGTACCGGGAGGCGTTTGCTTCGTGGGCTGACAGCAGCGATGTGATTCGACTGTGAGTAGAAATAGATTTTGCGGAAAGCTTAATTTTTTGGTTTATTGTCATTTCGGCGAACGTTTTTTTTTTTCGTCATTACTCATCGGATTTTTTTTTTGTTTCCTTTAGATACAACTACTCGCGGGATGACGAAGAAATTTATAAGGAATTTTTGGACATCGCTAATGAACTGATCCCGCAGGTGATGAAATTGGAGAGCTCCGGCCATTCGGCTAAAAGTATTCTGCGCGATTCGCACTGTTTTGCCAATTTGTTACGGTTCTACGATGGAATTTGCATGTGGGAGGAGGGCAGTCTAACGCCGATCTTGCACATTGGCTGGGCCAAACCTCTGGTGGCGACGATCGCCAAATTTGACCACGATATCCGCTCACAGGTGATTATCAAGTGTGGAGAACAATCTCCTCGGATCTTTCATCACCAAGTCAATGGGGATAATACGGAGAACCGTAAACCAGTCAGCGGGTCACTTGCCAACAATAACAACAATAATAATAACGTTAACAAATCGGACGCGAACATGGAGAATGGCAAACCAGGTTTGCCCAAATCACTGGAGGCTCTGGTTGGTAAGTGTGGGGAAAAGCTTCTGAATCCGGATTTTCTGCTGCAGGGTGGCGGCCAACCGTTCACTTCGGAGGACAGTGAGGTAGCTGCGGGTGAAGCCAACGGCAATACTGCTAAAAACTGCAAAAAAGAGAAATACATCGAGAAGAAAGAGGCTGTCGCTACTAAAGTTGAAGTGAAGGTGGAACCGAAGAAAGAATCACTTGAGCTGGTAGATTCGGAGGATGGTGGTCCTAAAAGGCCTCTGATTACTCTGTACAGTCAGAAAATGAAAGGTCTGAAAGATTTGCTGCTGGCGGAAAAGCTGAACACCAACGCCATTTCGCTGCAGATCACGGCCCAGAGTCAGGTGCAGGTAGGTGGTAAAAAATCCCGTTCCCAGACAGGCGGTGGGGCTGGTGTCCAGCAGGGAGGTCCCCAGGAAAATGAGGCAAACACCCGTTCTAAGCGTGCCCGACGAGAGTAAAGCGGGTCTTCCTATTCTCATTAACGGAAACATTCCCTGAGTTCTGTTTTATGCTTGATCTTTTGTGATTGTTTTAGACTAGTACTACTACTTATTGGTATTTCTTGGGCACTTCAAAAGTGCCCAATTTTATCTTTGTTAAGGTTGAGATTTTCACGCTGTCTCCTAAATATTCTCGAGCGAGCATTGTGATGCCATTTTTTTTCAAAAAAAAAGCAAACCTATTTATAGTTTTAGTCGTTATCTGATTCTGTTTTTCTAACCTGTTTCTATTGTTTCTATTTATTGAAGTTTTCGTTGTTGATTCATTAGCAAACTAAATAACATTTCCTTCTAAAGGAAAGCACAAGATCCAGACGTCAAGCTTGACGTCTAGCGGTGCACGTCTGGCCGTTTCGTAGATCTAATCTAGTACGGTCAGTCAGGCATCACCCCAATTTGAGCGGAAGATGAATAATTGTGAATGAAAATTAGAGTATACGCGTAAATTGGATAATTGACTGGAAGTATTACTCGGGACAAAAGAAAAACTAAAATTCCGACCTCAATCATTAGGAAAAAAAGCTTACGACCGGAAATTTAAAGTACAAAATTTTTCGGAGTTTTCTTCTTGGACAAAATTTTAACAGCTTCTAAATTAAGGTAGTCGTTCGAACACCAGGAAACATAAAAAACTAGAAGTGGTTAATTAGGTACCTTGAATTGGATTTTGAAGGCACACAAACTGACGTAAAGCGAATTGGAACTGATTGGGCCATTTTCGGTATGAATCTTTATAAATTGGAATATGTCGGATGGTGTGATTGAGGATGATTAATGATTTCTGAACCAAAATTTAGTTTATCGAAAATGGGAAAAAACATAAACAGATCGCATATTAACCCATTATTGCCCAACCTACTATATATAGTAGGTGCTAAGAATAACTCCTATTACTTAAGGAATAACGCAGAACAGGCATTATCAATGAGTTAATATTGTTCATATACTCTTACAGAATACGTTTAGAGAAGTTAGAATGGTTAAACCGGGTGTTTATGTTTTGTTTTTATTCAATTTTCTCTTAAGGGGTGATACATTTTTGTCATGATGAAAAAATCGAATTTTTGTAAATTAAATATTCTCAAACTACATACGCTGAGGAAAATTTTCTCAAAATTTCATTAAGATCGGAATACCAAAACTTGAGTTACACCGATTCATAGACCGCTACCCATTGACCACTCGTAGGCGGTGCGTAGTGTTTGATACGCTAGACCGTTGATTCGCTGCAGCGACAGTGAAACTCGATTATCTCGGAATTGTATTTTGTTGAAAAGTTCATTCGCGGCGACCACGATATCTCAGAAATTAATTAATCGATCAATCTGAAATGTTCACTGGTTGTTCCTTATTATATCAGCTACTCTTAGTAGGAAATTAATTTCACTGGAATGACCACATCATTTTTTCCAATCGGAAAACTCAATTTGCGCTGCGTGTGAAAAATAAGTTGGGCAATAATGGGTTAAAGATATTATTAGTAGGTTTTTTCCAGTACCTGGTAGCAAACTGGGGTAAAAAGGAGCAAGATTTCTGGCTACGGAGAAACTGAGAATAACAATCAGGCACTGGAACAAACCTAGTGTGCGAGGTAATTTGAAATTTTATAGCAAACAATCAAAACGATTCCGTACTTTTTTTAAAACCAAATCATCTAATAGAAATTTGTAGCGTAGTTATTTTTTGACAAACCTTACTCTAATTTGTTACAGTTTTCTTCATAATCGTAACTTCTTTAACCATCTGTCTGAATTTGAGGAAACAGTATCAGCGAAAAACGCGTATCTGGTTGCATTTTCATAACAGTTAATTTCATGCCTTCGAATGTAATTCGCTTTATATTTATTGTTTGTTAACCGTCGGTTCGTGAATCAAGAAATAATTTCATAATAGGTGTGGGAAGCGTCGTGGTGAAATAAAACGACCGAACAGTACTCGAAGCGCGAAACGAATGGCGATTTATATTTTCTACGTGTCCTTACATGTTTTTACATTTGCTCATACCGAGGGGTGCGCGCTACTGGTTTCAGGTAGCGCCACCACATAACCCCCTCCATTTACACAAGAAATCTCATCTTGTGTCCTGATGGGGTAATTCGTGTTTTTGAATCCGGTATAGGGTGTACAGCTATATCCTCTTCACATATGAAGGCAGGTTTGATGCGGTCGATGGAAATCCTTCGCTTCTTTCCGCTAATCAGGATGTCAAAGTACTTACTGTACTGCTCGACGATTTGGTATGGTCCATTATACGGTTGCACTAACGATCCTTTTACAGCATCGTGTCTGACGAAAACATGAGTGCACTTTGCCAGGTTTTGATTGATGAAAAATTTTGGTTTATCGTGATGATGAATTTCAGTTGGCTTTAGTTTACCCATTGTATCTCGTAGTTGCTTAGCGAACTCAGAACGATCAAGGTTGTTTGATGCTGCATTCCCGAGGTATTCTCCAGGTAGACGTAATCACAGAGAACAGACATCAACGATTGAACAAAAATATTTAAAAAAAACCTATTTTAATCCACCTAGCGGTGCAATTGTGCCTTTCTCAATCATGAATCACGAGAATGTGTGCGTTGTTTATATTCATTAAAAGCTTTTAAATGCATACATTACATTTTATTATTGTACATCACATGACAACTATATACAGGAAAATAAATCAAAAATTTTGAAGAAGAGAAAACAGCCACGGTAATATTGAACTGAAAAAAGGTGCGAAATCGGCAAAGTCCCAAAAAGTCGATTTTTACAAAAAAAAATTTTTCGAGGTAACATAAAATCTCGACGTTTCATGCATTTTAAAGATGTTTTGCATCAAAAATACGAATTCGATTTCTGAAATTTCATGGGGTCCCCCCTTTGAAAAAAAATTGAGTTCCGGTTTATATGGGAATTTCATATATGACCGGACGATTTAGTCTATATTTCCGGCCCCATATAAGCGATCCGTACGAAATTTTATAAACATCTGTGGGGATATTATAGCTGTCATTTGGGACTAAGTTTGTGAAAATCGGCCCAACCATTTCCGGGAAACTGATGTGAGTTCGTAAATTTTGAAAGATGGCCGCTTTTCCCGGGCACTTCCGGAACCGTCTATGGTGGTCAATGTAGTCAACGAAAGTTTGGTTGGCCGTCGGTGACCTAGAACAGCAAATTTAAGTTGTTTGAGAGACATTTTAGCGAAATTTTTACCTTTTTTGCTTTCATCGGAGTATCGGTTTGAATCACAATTTGCTATGTGATCGCACGCCACAACCTATAACTCCGGAACCGGAAGTCGGATCGGAATAATTAAATGAAATTAAATAGCCATTTACGGGGACGCAATACTTTTCATTTTAGGCTAAGTTTAGTCGAATCGGTCTAGCCATCTCCGAGAAACCAGTCACATCGGTTATTCTGAATTTAGATACTTCCGCCGGGGCTTCCTGAACCGATGATGGTGGCCAATGTGGCCAAATAGACTTTGAATGGATGTTAGTGACCTAATACTACAAATCGAAGCAGCTGTGGTCATATTTTCGGAAAAATTTCACCTTTATGCATTCATTGCAGAATTTATTAAACTCGACATTTTCTGCGTGTTCGTACTCATCACCCTGTAATTCCGGAACAGGAAGTCGGAACCATTAGAAATTCAATAGCAGCCTTCGGGAACGTTGCACCTTTCATTTGAGACTAAGTTTGTCAAAATCGGTTCAGCCATCTCTGAGAAAAATGAGTGACATTTTTGGTAACATACACACACACATACGCACATACACACACATACATACATACACACACAGACATTTGCCGAACTCGACGAACTGAATCGAATGGTATATGTCACTCGGCCCTCCGGGCCTCCGTTAGAAAGCCGGTTTTCAGAGCAATTGCAATACCTTTCTATTGAGAAAGGCAAAAATTTCACCTTTTTACATTCATCGCAGAATTCGTTAGAATCGAGATTTAATGCGTGATCGTACGTATCCTCCTGTAATTCAGGAACCAGAACTCGGATCCGCACAAAATTCAACAGCAGCTGATGGACCTTCCATTTAAAATCAAGTTTGTCAAAATCGGTTCAGAAAATTCCGAGAAACCGATGTGGACAAATCAACAAATTTTGTTTTGTAACCATACTCTTCAACTCGTAATCCGGGACAAGATGTCGGTTGAAAATCAAATTCAATAGCAACCTATGGGAATAGTATACCTTTCATTTGAATCTTAGTTTGTAAAAATCGGTTCAGCCATCTCCAAAACACCGATGTGGACATTTTGTTAACAAATCCGCACATACACACATACATACATACATACATACATACATACATACATACATACATACATACATACATACATACATACATACATACATACATACATACATACATACATACATACATACATACATACATACATACATACATACATACATACACACATACATACACACAGATATTTTTCCATCTCGGCGAACTGAGTCGAATGTTATATGAGACTCGGCCCTCCGGGGCTCGGTTAGAAAGTCGGTTTTTGGAGCAATTGCGTAACCTTTCTATATGAGAAAGGCAAAAGAATAGTATTTAATTAGCTTAATCAGCATGAGTTCAATGTTATCTTCATGTGATTATATTTTGAAATGTTGGTGGAATGGGTTTAAAAGTGGAGGGAATGGGGGGTTAGTAGAGTGGGAGTGGAGGATGCGTCAGAAATCCTTCATTTTATTTTGGTATACGGGGTGGATGAAGGAAATGCGGGCGTGAGGGTGGTCCAAGGGGACGGTAGTGATGAAGGAGGGAGATGTAAGGGCAAGGCGGAGGGGGGGGGGCGGAGGGGCTCTGATGCAATACTCAGCTGCATATTTTACCTTCCATTTGAGACTTGGTTTGAGAAAATCGGTTCAGTCATCACCGAAGAACCGATGTGACTTTATTTGTGGAATATGCCCGGAATTCCGGACTTCCGGAATCGTCGATAGTGGACAATATATTCAAAGAATGTTTGATTGGCAATCAGTGATCTAGATCTGCGATTAGAAGTAATTTGGTGACCATTTCAATAGTTTTTAGCCTCTGAGGTATTACGATTGTACCGATTTATATGGGAAATTCCAGTGTATCCTTACTAACACCCCTGTAACTCCGGAAGCAAGAGTCAGAACAGAATGAAATTCAGCAGCAGTCAATGGTATTACTGTATCTTTCATTTGAAATCAAGTTTGTAAAAATCGGTAGAGAATTCGTTGGGGAGTGGGTGTGATATTAGCTTAGGAACTTGGCGGGTTCCCCGGGGGCGTCATGAACTGTCATAGGTGACCAATGTGGTCAAAGCTGCTTTGATTGATCATTAGTGATCCAGACCCGCAAACTAGAGTAATGTTACATAAATTTTAATATGTTTTACATCATTTGAACATCATGGTGGTATCAGTTTATATGGGAATTTGCTGTGTGACCGCACTCTTCAACCCGTAACTCCGGAACCGGAAGTCGGATCAACTAAAAATTCAATAGCAGCTTATGGGAGCGTTATACCTTTCATATGAAACTAAGTTTGCGAAAATCGGTTCAGCCATCTCTGAGAAAATTGTGTGAGTTTAAATGACACACACACACATACACACACACACAGACATTTGCCGATCTCGACGAACTGAATCGAATGGTGTATGACACTCGGCCCTCCGGGCCTCCGTTAAAAAGTCAATTTTTACAGTGATTGCATAGCCTTTCTTTATATGAGAAAGGCAAAACGTGTGTAAACATTTGAACTAATATACGATAAACACTAGCGCCGCCACACCAACCTATCCCAACTATCCGTCAAATCCATTCCGGAACTGGTTCGAAATCCTGAATGGATTCAGTATGGAATCTTGCTCAATGAAAACAACCGATTCCGTCTCTTTCGGATGATGCATTTGAGCTGCAATTCATGCTGGAAGTCCGAACCGGTTCCGGACTAGTGTGACTGGGTAGAGGAATAACCGCTGTCAATTCTGTCGAACTCAGCCACAAAAAACATGACGACAGTAGCGCACCTGGTTTGGATATCCCAACTACCTTCGAAACCGTTAGAGATTTTACACAAGTTGAATGCTGAAGATGGACGTCTGTTCTCTGTGACGTAATGTTTGCCCGTACACTAACTCGGCGACCGAACATTGAAAATCTTCGCGGAAAGCTGTCCGAAGTCCCAGCATTATCAGCGGCAAACGGTCGCTCCAATGTTTTGAGTCTACCGACTTGATAGCGGCTTTTAAGGTTCGATGGAAACGTTCCACCAAACCGTTGGCCTGGGGGTGATACGCGGTCGTTCGAATGTGTTCGGATCCAAAAGCTTTCGACAGCTCACGAAACAGTACTGACTCAAATTGCCTGCCTTGATCAGAAGTAATGGTTTCAGGTACGCCAAAGCGGGAAATTCAATTTGCACAAAGAGCTGTGGCGACACTTTCCGCGGTCATATCTGATAGAGGCACCGCTTCGGGCCAACGAGTGAATCGATCAACTATTGTCAAAAGGTAACGATGCCCACCAGACGGTGGCAGAGGTCCTTCTAAATCCACATGAATGTGTTGAAAACGCGCACCAGGAACGGAAAACTTTTCAAATGGTGCCTTAGTATGCCGGTGAACTTTGGATTGTTGACACTGGATACAATTTCGTACATATTTGTTAACATCCTTGTTCATGTTTGTCCACACAACTTGCTATTAAACGTCGTGTGGAACGTGCACCGGGATGTGCTAATCCGTGCATGTGCTTGAGAATAGTATTTCGATACTGTAAAGGGATGTATGGTTTTATTCTATTACGCGAAACATCGCAGTAAATTAACTTGCGGGCCAATGGAGTTTGGCGGAGCTCCAACTTCAATGAGGTAGGGGATTTCAATAAGCGCTGCAGGTTATCGTCACTTACCTGATCCGAGCCGATTTTGTCGAAATCTATCGGTGAAGGAATGCTTACTGCATCTACTCTCGACAATGCGTCCGCAACGATATTTTGCTGTCCGCTTATATGTCGTATGTCGTTGGTAAATTGCAAAATATATTGAAGGTACCGTTCCTCATGTGGTAATCTGCTATTTGGGTTCGACGTAAGGGCGTGTATGAGTGGCTTGTGATCGGTGAAAATAACGAACTGTCTGCCCTCAAGCATATGTCGAAAATACTGAACAGACATCTTCATTGCAGTGAGCTCTCTTCCGAATGTTGGATATTTCGCCTGGGCTGGCGAAAATTTCTTGGAGTAAAAACCCAGCGGCGTCCAATGTCCGTTGTCAAATTGCTGAAGTACAGCTCCGGCCGCAGTGTTCGATGCATCTATAAGCAATCCCAGCGGCTTCTTTGGATCAGGGTAATGTAGTAGTGCTGATTTTGCTAATGATTGCTTACACCGTTCAAACGCTGCAGTGGATTGAGTTGACCAGACTAGCTTCCTCACATCGTTCTTTCGGTTATCGGGAACTAGTCGTCGCAGTTCAGCTTGGATATCAACAGCTCGAGGAATAAAGCGTTTGTAGCAGTTTACAAGAGCTAAAAACGTAGTTCTTTAACAGTTGAAGGCAACGGGAATTCTGTCACTGCTCGGACACGCTCGGGAAGAGGCAAGATACCATCTTTGTTTACCGAATAGCCCAGAAACTCGACGCTAGGCTCTGCAAATCGACTTTTTGCTACGTTGATGATGAGCCGATATGACTGCAATCGTTCGAGAACGGCGCGAACGTGAACGTAATGCTCCTCTTCAGAGGTCGATGCGACACATATATCATCCACAAAGACAACTACGAAATCTAGGTCGGCGAACACTTTGTGCATGAACCATTAGAAAGTCTGACTTGCATTGCACAGACCGAACTGCATACGAGTGAATTCGAAGAGACCGAAGGGCGTTATTACAGCGGTCTTGTGAATGTCAGCCGGCTCGACCGGGATCTGATGGTATGCTTTTTCCAAATCCAGAGTTGTGAAGATCGTTTTGCCCTGAAACGCGTTTAGTAAGTCATGTATGTGTGGAACTGGGTATCGATCTGGTACTGTTACCTGGTTCAAAGCACGATAATCTCCAACAAATCTCCAATCACCGTTTTTCTTCAGTACGCAATGCAGCGGGCTGGCCCAAGCGCTGCCTGAAGGACGACAAATACCAAGTTCAGTCATCAGTTGAAACTCTTTCCTTGCTGCTTCCAGCTTGTCGGGTGGCATTCTGCGACATTTAAAAGCCACCGGAGGGCCTTTTGTTTGGATGTGATGAGTGATAGTCAACTAGAATACCGAACGCTGCTAGAAAATCGGCACCTATTATGGCCGCACCAACATCTGCTACCAGAAAACACCAGTTGAATCTTCGTCGTAGTCCCAAATCAGTTGACAGATAACGTTTACCGTAAACTTTTATTTTAGGTCCATTTGCAGCGTGGAGATCAAATGAAGTAGCTCCTTTCGATCTATCATTATTTGTAGCCGGTACGATGGAAACGTCGGAACCGGTGTCAATCAGAAATTTAAAATTGCTCGTGCGGTCGTGAAGCAATATGCGGCGACTCGTAAATGAATCGTTCACCCCCGTCGCTTCGGATGAACAATTGATTAGTTTTTTGAGTGGTTATACTTGCAGGATTCTCGACATTTTAGTGCGCGTCCGCCATACTTGCGATGATACCAACAAATTTCCTCTTCTCTTGACGATCTAGACGCCGAACGAGTGCGTTGTGAATCCCTCCGTGACGCTCGAATATGCCGTATCTCGGCCGTGAGAACCGCAATTTGGTTCCGCATATCGTTGTACTCGTTCACGTTGTTGACATCCGGATCACTTGACGGGCCCGCAGTATGACTGGTTGGGGATTCTAGCATTTTATCCGCCATCTCCGCTAGTTTCCCGATTGTACCGTCGCTGATAGAAAGGATTGCTTTAACGTTAGGTGGCATTCTTTGAAGAAAAAGCATCTTCAATAAGTCGTCTGTTACGTTTAATCCTGCGGCCAGCTCTTGCATCTTTGCGGGTAAGTCGGCCGCATATCACCTAAGTCACAGGAAGCTAGCAGCCGCTCGAGTCTGCTTTGCACACACATTTGAAATCTTGCAATCAGACGATTTTTTACTGCGTCGTATTTGTTCTCGTTTGGCGGATTGCTTACCAAATCGGTTACGTGACAGATTACCGAATGGTCGATCTTGGCGATGATGTGGTAAAACTTCGTGTGATCGCGAACGACGTTGGCAAGAGCGAACTGTGCTTCCGCCTGGGCGAACCACATCACCGGATCATTTTTCCAAAAATCCGGAAGCTTGACGGCGACACTTGCCGCTGCCGCCTGATTAGCGTTTTCTAATTCACCGGGGTTAGACATTTTAACTTTTACACGTTCAATCGTGATTTTCGTCGGGGTCACCAATGTGGGAAGCGTCGTGGTGAAATAAAACGACCGAACAGTACTCGAAGCGAGAAATGAATGGCAATTTATATTTTCTACGTGTCCTTACATGCTTTTACATTTGCTCATACCGAGGGGTGCGCGCCACTGTTTTCAGGTAGCGCCACCACATAGGAATAGGTCAAATACGAAGTAAAACCAAGCTCAGCTATTTTTGTTGTCTTTAGGTTAAGGACATGCTGAATAGAACCACAATGTGGCAGCTAAAATGGCTGGCGTCGTTTCTGCTTCTTCTTTTTATTTCATCGTCAAAATCAAAACATTGCATTGGCGCGCTAGACAAAACCATTTGTAACCTGAATGTCTTATACTCTTATCTCAGATTGTTTAGAAATTGTATCACTGTATGCAGGCATGTTAGCACAAGCTGATGAATAGATTCTCTTCCCGGAATTTTGATTCGTTTGGGAAATTTGTACCTTTTTATTTTTCAAAACAAATGAAACACGTGGTGCAAGAATCAGTGAGCTGATTGTTGAACGATACGCTTGTGTGCGTGCCATCTCATATCGGTATAGTGCTTTTTAACCACACACAGATGCTGAACGTAACCCGAACATAGCCGAACATAACCGAACCTTTGTTGTGATTTTGGCATCGCTTTACCTTAAGGGTGGTTTAAAGAGAATTTTACCCCAAAATTGTTTTTTTTGAGCGACCACCCCTGGCTGCTACTCCGTTATCGATCTGGACTAGCTGAAGTTGCACAGGGAATCAGTAGATAATTATGCCTAGGAGTAGCGAAACAACTTTCAATGTGCAACTTCTGGTAATCCTAAAGTGTTTTATTGTTCAATACCGGCGCCGGCCAGGCCCGAACTCCACAAGTATCACGGGAGGAGGATATTTGTTAGTAAGTATAGGAAGTTGGATTCTACTTCTTGATTACCGACGCTAGAGAGGTGAATCCACTATTTGGATTAGGTATCGATCCATCAACTCATGGATTGGGGACCAACGGGTTTACTTCCCTTTCGAAGAAAGACGTGACCACAGATTTTTTCACCTCAGAAAAATCTCAACGACCTCGGCCGGGATTGAACCCAAATCAATTTGAATGCGTAGCGGTCAGGTTTACCAACCAACCACTGGCGCCATCATACTACCTACACGCCACCGAAAAACTACCTAAAATTGAGCACTTTTGACTCAATCTCGTGGTTTCATGTGGTAAAATTAGGTAAACCGTGTTGAAAGTAGTTTCCATTCAACTACGGCAAAAATCATAACTCAACCTTGAGTTTAATTAACTTAAATTCTCGACCAACATATGATTACGGCTCAAAAGCCAACTATCAAAATTCTCTTTGAAAGGATATTCCGGACAAACCGTTACTCACCAATCACAGATGTTGGTAGTAAACAAAAGAGAAAAATTTTCTCTTTCATTGACTGCTGTGAGCTGTGTTTGGCCAGTAACGGTTTGTCCGGAATTTCATTTCAAAGAGAATTTTGACAGTTGGCTTTTAAGCCGTAATCATATGTTTGTCGAGAATTTAAGTTAAATTTACCTAATTTTGAATATACCCCAAACAACTCAAAAGTACCTTACTGCACGGAAGACCTCGACTAGTCGAATCTCTCGTTTTGTTTTTAACAACACTAATAAGTGCGAAAACGTCGCACAACTCGAAAGTACCTAAATTTAAGTTAAAATAACTTATTCTGTGAGTTGTTTTACTTATGGGTGTACTTTTAGTAATCCTGCTTCATATAAACTTCTCTAGCAACACTGTATGTTACAACCGCTTATAGCACAGAGAACAAGCTAGAACAAACTTTGCTGAAAAACCTGTTGTTCGGTTAAAATTCACTTTATTGGGTTGGACTATACACGACGGATCCCTAAGTGTCACTTGTTTCGGTTGTTCGGTGCGGTTGTTGATGTTCATTTGCGATTCTGGTTGATCGATCGTTATTTGCGGTGTTTCCTCTTCGCTGACGGAATCCTCGCTGTACCAATCGCCGTCGGAGACGAATAGTAATCGTACTTACTTGATACTTGACGGGCAACAATTCGCTTCGTTGAATCTACGCCGAGTGAAGAATTTTCCTCCACTGGACCCGGTCCTGGGCCAATCTCTTCCAGTCACCCATTGAGTGCTTTAGGTCCTCTTCCACTGCAAACAGCCATCGTGACCTGCTACGGAGTCGTCGGCCTCTTCCCGCCTCTCTACTGAATGTTATCTTCGCCTGTCGTTCTTCCGGCATTCGTGCCACATGACCAGTCCACCGCAGCCTGCTGTTTTTTATTAGTTTGACAATATCCACTCCTTTATATACTTGGTATAACTCGTGATTCATGCGACGCCGCCAGATGCCATTTTCTTCTTTACCGCCGAGTATTGCTCGCAGCACCTTACGTTCGAAGACACCGAACGCTCTACGATCAACTTCCTTTAACGTCCACGTTTCATGGCCGTACAAGGCAACCGGAACTATCAATGTCTTGTACAACGCGAATTTTGTCTTCGTCTGCAAACTACCGGGACTTCAGCTGGCTACAAAGTCCGTAAAAAGCCCTATTTTCAGCTGCAAGACGCATTTTTACCTCGCGGGTAACATCATTATCGCACGTCACTAGAGTTCCAAGGTACACAAATTCTTCCACTACTTCAAATTTATCACCACCTAACACCACTTCACCACCAACATCACTATTGGACCCACGTTTTCTTCCAGCTATCATGTACTTCGTCTTGCTCCCTTTTAAAAGGCACGTATGCCTCTTCCACGGCTCGGCGGCCGATTCCAATGATATCAATATCGTCCGCAAATCCTAGGAGCATATGCGACCGAGTGACGATGGTACCGTTGCTTTGCACGCCTGCTCTCCTGATGGCACCTTCAAGAGCAATGTTGAACAGCAAGTTTGACAGCGCATCACCCTGCTTCAATCCGTTCAAGGTTACGAAGGACGTCGAAATCTCATCCGTAACCCGAACACTTGATTTCGATCCATCCAGCGTTGCACGAATCAGCCCAATCAGTTTCGTCGGAAAATCATGTTCTACCATTATCTGCCATTACTCGTTTCTTTTCACTGAATCGTACGCCGCTTTGAAATCAATAAACTGATGGTGTGTCTGCAAGTTGTATTCCCGAAAGACTCCTCCAACGGCCTTAATCTGTTGAACAGAATACGTGACATAATTTTGTACGCCGAATTGAGGAGCGATATTCCTCGATAATAATTGGCGCACTCCAGTCTGTGTCCCTTTTTGTATAAGGGACAAATGAAGCCCTCTAGCCAGTCAGCAGGTAGTTCTTCTTCTTCCCATACCTTCAAAAGAGTACGGTGAAGTATTTCGTGCAGCTGCTCACTACCGTGTTTGAAAAGTTCGGCCGGGAGCTCGTCCTTTCCAGCAGCCTTACAGTTTTTCAGCTCTTTGATTGCCTTTTTCACCTCTTGTAGCGTCGAAGGCTCCACAACTTGTCCATCGTCACTTATCCTTATTCTGTTCATTGACGCGCTAACATTCTCTCCATTCAATAATGTCTTGAAGTGCTCTCTCCACCTGGCTGCTACCATAGTTTTATCTGTCAGCAAGTTACCTTCACGGTCATTGCACACGACGGGAGACGACGCTGTTTTTCTCCGTATGCCATTGACAGTTTCATAAAATTTCCGGAGTCGTTATCGTATCGTAATCGAAATCGTAATCGTATCGGAATCGGCTTATTCACTACTGTAGGATAACACTTCAATCGTATCGTAATCGCTACTGTCACTTTTTGCACTTAATCTTTTGCAAGATCGAAATTTTAAGCTAAACTGTTTTCATCATTTTCATCAACCGGAGTCGAATTCTTAGATAGCGCTCGAAAATGTTGTATGACAAAAAGTGGAACATTCCTGAATATTCCACAAATCTGGCGTCACTGCAACTCACGCAGTCATCATTTAGTGTGTGCCACCAATTAATCGGTCGATTGTTGCACCGACTCTTATGGTAGTATAACATGGGAGCCTGCCGACGTGACAACCGATTAAATATGACCTACGAAATCTTGAAATCGGTCTTTCAACCTACTAAATCGGCCGATTACTTGGTAGTTTAAAACTGGAACCAGATTTACACAGATTAAATCTGGTGATTAATATGCCGACGGATGCTATTTACCGACGAAACCCAACTTAGTCGGTTAACTAATCGGTCGACCCCGAAGCACCTGATTTAGTCGGTCGACTGGGACATTTCACAACTGTCAAATTTTCTGTGGGGTGGTATTATGCCAGAAAAGGCGAAGTATAGGGCCCTTTTTCTCACAGTCACGTCACTTAGTGACTAGAAGAGAATTATCTTCTAGTCACTCGGTGACGTGACTTTGAGAATAGGGCCCATAGTGTTATTACTGTGCAGAGGTTGACAGCTCGTTCTGCTGTACTAATGCTATTATACAGCACCAGCGCACAAATGTCAAATTTGAAAGTCTTATATTGGCACTACTAATGCTATTAAAAAGCCTTAGTTGGCTGACATTGTCCGCCATGGCGGAAAAATTTTAAAATAAAATGATCTGTTTAAAACCGTAATTGACTCTCTTCTAATGCATTGTAATGAGTATCCTTGATGGGTTTTCGTTCTCACATGATATGAATGTTTTACGAAAATTACCTTTAGTAAGTCTCGAACTGGAGTACCTTGCCTAGTCCTTCACGCTAAGTGCGCTGCGTTTGCTTCCTGGACTATATTGCATATGTTCCATTGAAATTAAATACGATCTCCAAGAAGAGTGGCATAACGAGTGAACCCACAGCATTACAATAGCATTATATCGGCTTTTTATTTGCTCTATAATGGCACTAAATGCACATGTAAAGCTTACATGCTTTAAAGTTCCTTGAAGCATGTACGTGTTTATTTGTTTATTTGTATATGAAGCATTCATCTGACATATATTGTTTTAATGAATAAAAAACTTAAAACTAATTGTCACGAACAACATTAAAAAGGTCAAGTAGTCGCTGATGAAAGACCTTGGACGACACATTAAAATCGAATAGTTCTGCTAATTCGTTGAACCGCGTGCAAGCAAATCGAAGTGGATCATGCTGACCATATTGCGTGTTGCATGATCCGTATTCCAGGAACAGCAGATTACGGCGACGAAGAGGTCTCTCAGGAGCGTACACATTCAGCTGAGTCAACAAAGTAGAGCAGTCGATGTCGCCCGTGAGTAGTTTTGCGACAAATAATGCTTGTGAAGTGATCCGTCTTATGTGCAGTGGCTCGATTCTTAGCAACCGACAGCGCGGTCCTCGTATGGCGGTAAATTGATTGGGTCACGCCACGGCAGAAACCGCAGAGCGTACCTTATAAAATTACGTTGAACACTCTCAAACCTCGCGATCCAATTAGCATGGTAAGGACACAATACAACATTGTTATATTCCAGCAATGAGCGTACAAGTGAACAGTACAATGATCGTAAGCATAGAGGGTCTCGAAATTCTGCAATTTTGAAGATAAACCCCAATTGTCGGTTTGCTTTTGACAGGATATCGACATAGTGAAGTCTAAAAGTCATTTCACGGTCCAGAGTGACGCCAAGATCTTTAATGTGCTCTACTCGTGTAAGAGGTCTTCCGCCAACTTCATAATCGTACACGATTGGCAAACTTTTCCGACGGAAAGAAATAATGCTGCATTTTGCTATACTTACACATAAAGTTCTTTTTGCACCATACCTCGAACATATGCAGCATATTCTGTAGCTCCAAGCAGTCTGAAAGGCACTTGATGATTTTGAAAATTTTCGTGTCATCCGCATAAAAGAAACGATAGCCCGGTGGAAGCAGCGTGGATACGTCGTTTATAAAAAGCAAGAACAGCAACGGACCGAGGTTACTACCTTGTGGAACTCCGGATCGGTTTGAAAAAGATTCTGATGTTATCGATCCAATTTGAACTTGTACAGAACGGTTCGTCAAGTATGACCTGAACCAAGCCACAGCCATCACTGATATACCGAGCAGTTCCAGTTTTTTAAGGAGAATCTCATGATTCACTAGATCAAATGCCGCCTTCAGATCCATGTACGTCGCATCGATTTGCCATCCTGAATCCATAGTCCATAGGCAGTTCGAGGTAAACTGCATAAGATTAGTAGATACTGAGCGTTTCGGAAAAAAGCCATGCTGTTCACTATCTATATAACTCTTACAGCGAACGAACAGAGTGTCGTTCACAATTATTTCGAACAGTTTTTAGCAGGCGCACAGAGAAGTGATTTCTCGGTAATTGGAAATATTACGCTTGGCACCTTTTTTGAAAACTGGGAACAAGTGGGAAAACTTCCAGCGTGTAAGGAACTCACTTTGCTGAACCGAGAGATAGAACAGCCTAGCCAGTGGATTACAAAGCGCGACTGCACAGCGCTTTAGCACCGACGACGGAATACCATCAGGAGCAGCAGCAAACGATAGATTCAATTTGTGCATAGCAGACGCTACCATGTCTTCTGTTATATCTGGAATATTGAAATCAAATACATCACGAGGCATCCCACACGTTACTTCTTCTATCTGGATCGAAGTGGCGGAACAATCGAGGAATACTTGCTTATAGTGCATCGCAAACAAATTACACTTCTCGCTTTCAGTGCAGGCAGTTGAATTTTCTAAAAACATGGAGCATGGTAAACCAGTTTCGTTTCTTTTTGAGTTGACAGACGACCAAAAAAGTTTTGGATTTCGACGAAGATTCTCACCGGTGCGCTTAACATGACGATTGTACAGAAAATGGTTGTAGTGACGATACCGGTTGATTGTGATGTTCAATTGTCGTTTAAAATATGGCGACCTGGAACTGCAACACTTTCGAAGAGCCGCAGATCGCGCTCGCTTGAGAGAGCGTAATCTTGGATTCGAACACGGTTTTTGCGGAAGCAGTTTAGGCGGAACAACGTAGGAAACAGCATCCTGCACAGCGGCACTGAAGTATTCCACTGCTTCATCAATAGTGGTGGCCGATTCAATAAAATCCCAATTGGTGATTAAGAGCGTATCTTTCAATGCGGCATAGTCGGCTCGACGAAAGTCCAGGGAATTCGAGATGGAAGGCTCTTCATAGACAATTTGAGTAGGCAAATTGAATGCAACACTAAGAGCAGGGTGATCAGCATCAAGATCAATCAGGGGCTCAATGGGTGCCGATACTGCAGTGACCGGAAGAGCGATATCATTTGCGAGAACGGGATCCAACAGGCGTTCGTTTCGATTCAATAATGAATTAATTTGGGTGAGCCCATGGAAATTAAACCCATCCAGGAGAGCGCCCCAAGCAGCCAGCATATGCGAAACCAGCGGGTCAATATGCGGTGTGTCTCCCTCCGAGATACACCACTGAAGATTTGACTGGTTATAGTCACCAAATAGAATAGCAGGAGTGTGGGGGTTAAATCGTGATGATATCGAACCCAAAGATTCTGCGTGTTCATTGATACTCACTGTGTCAAATCTTCGATCGGGGGGCAAGTATATAACACCGATACTGAGTGCGTTTTGTGGTACATCAACAACGACCCACAACTGTTCGAGCGTATTGGAGATGGTTGCGGGATCAATATAAGCGTTTAGTTTTAACGACACTGCTATCAAAACGCCTCCGCCGCGAGTCTTACGGCTGTTCAAGGGGGACCGATCATTCCTAAAAACGGCGTATTGATGACCAAACAGCTGCGCGGAATAGTTTTGTTCATTCAACCAGGTTTCCGTTAGGATGATTATGTCGTACTCAGATTCCGAAATCGCCAGAAAGAATGAATCTATTTGGTCCTTAATCCGCGTACGTTTTGGTAGTATATCCGGAGACTGCTTGAAGCAGCGCTGCTGGAATGCGAGAAATTATCAGGTACAGCAGGTGCAAAAACACTATTATACTTGCCTGGGATAACAGGCTGGAAGCCCCCTCTGCAATCACCGACCTCAGAAACAGAATGATTATATAGAAGGATGTTAGCGGAGTGCGTATATGGGTCGGGAGGCGCAGGGCTTCCTCAATGCTTGTTATTGTTTCTCGTGAATTCGAAGCTGCAGTTACGATTGCTGGTTCCCCACTGCTTTGATAGAAGGGGTAAACATTCCATCTGAAACGCGTTTTTAGGCTGTTCCTCGAATTCCCTGAACAGAAGTCCACTTGGCTAAGTTGAAGCATCGAGCGATTGTTCCTTCCAGATAGGATCCAGTCCAATTTTGAACGATATGAACGACATTTTTGAAACGTCTGCTCCTTTGGCAACTAGACGCACGACGTCAACAGCATCGGTCACATCCAAGCATCGACCCACAATGTTTTGAACATCGACGACTGTTACCATTGGTTGGAAACCGGACAAGTAAAGCCAGAATTTCGGTGGTGGTGGTGAAGTAACAACGACCGGAACTGACAAATCGCTTAAGTCAATGGGCTTCGTTCCACGCTCAGCAGAGGCTTGCACGGGTTGTCCATTATTGCCGCGGCGTCGTTTAACACCTAATTTAGGCCAGTTGGAATCGTTTGGTGGTCCACTAACAGCGCGCTCAACTGCGATATTTTCAACTTGTTTACTACGCGTTTCAATCAGGTTGAAAAGTTGACGAACTTGAGCAGAGAGAGTATTTAAGTCTGACAGTTGAGACTGCTCCGATTCTATTGCATCGTTGATGTAGGAAAAAACGTTTCGACCATTCAACTTATCCTTGCATTTGCAGCAAACCAAAATTGCCTTTCTCTGCGCAAACAGATCCCTGTTCGAATGTTTGTTGAATCCACAGCATTGCTGACTAATGTGGAAGAACGCGTCACAAAAGCCACAACATACAGGTTCGGGCTCGTTTATTGGCAAATTACATTCTCCACACAGTTTTTTCTCCATCCTTGCTTTGCTCAGATTCGCGGCTGATGAAAACAGAGCAGAGAGGGGAAGCTGCTAACTGGTACTGTCGGTGCCAAAAACAAGCCAGTAGAACAATGCGAATTGCAATTGCTATTTACAAAACTCGACTTTTAATCGCTCGTAATTGCAAGTAGGGTGATAAATCAAGGTGTACTCCAAGCACTAGGCACTTCTTGGTAATCAATTTATAAGGATGACACACAATTTTGACGATACAACGGGGTTTTATAGTGAAAAATTAAAAATTGTATTTCAGCGGTAAACACACGATCAACACAATGGTACGATCAACACGATGTTATATCAGCTTTATATACGCATATAGAGCAAGCGATAATGCTATATGTCGGCTGTACAGTTATGCATTATTGATGCTAATATAGAGCTTTATTGCATTGTTAATGCTGTAATGGAGTTTCAATGCAACATTAGTGCAAATGTATAGCCAGCATAGTGCAATGGCTTAATGCTTATGGTTGCTTGGGATGTGTCTGTAAAGAACCTGATACGAGTCGTTCATATGGCAAGTGGGCGGAAGAGTGAATTGGATGAACATGGATGCTAGTTTTTCTTCTTGCGGACGCAACACCTGTATACACATTTAAAAGAAAATACGTTGAAAATCACCAGGTTCCCATGGGGTCACCATTGGATCCAAGTTTGCACGTAACACCCTTATATCGTTTACTGGCCGATCGTAGCGCCGCCTGGTGGCAAGTTCCTACTTGCTAGTGGCATTTCAAAACGACAGTTTCATTTCTTACACATATTGAAAACTTTGCTTGTACGTCAGTTCTCGGTGCTAATAGTCGGCGTAACACGAACTAATAGCAGATATCCTGGTAGAATCCTGTTCTTCGGATAAATTGCCAATGATAAAGTGACGTCATGACAGTAGAAACATTTAGTAGTAGTTACCACATTTTTATTATTTATAGCTTAGCGGTGTTCACAACTCTCCACCGTCCCCTATATGCCCTTTCTACTGCTGCCGATCGCCTGAACGGATTGGGTGGGACACGCACCAAATTCTGCAATATCGAAATCAATTGTACCGAATTAGGTGTGGTTGAATATCGAGCGTTTTCAACATTCCCCTCCAGAATACGTGATGAGTTATCCGTCAGCTTATTGTCTAGAGTGCATACGTCGAGCACAGCTAGAGATACTGCAGGTCGCTCGTTGAGTCCACCGGTTGCTGTCCGTACACGTACGTTGGGAGCATGTTGCGTTGCAATAACCTTACCCTTAGGCCAGCAGTTTCGGTCGAACTTTGGGTCAACGGTTACTAAAATGTCGCCGACAACAATTGGTTTTGCTGGAGTAAAGCGCTTGGTTCTGCGTGTGATCGTGGGTAGTCACGGATCCACTGCTTCCAGAATAAGTTCGCCATGATCTGTGATTGAGTTCGACAGTTCCATCTATGTACCGGACTGTCATCGAAGTGAACCCACGACCTCAGACCGTTTACTGATCCTAACAGAAACTGGTTAGGTGATTCGTCGTTATTCAGGGGAATGTCCGTCAGTGGTCACGAGTTGACAATGTTTTCACCTTGATCACTGGGTTGTAGCTTGCTTAAATTCAATTTCACGCTGCGGATCAGACGCTCCTAAGTGGGGTGAGGCTCGTAGCAATGTGAATGTTACTTAAGGCGCGTTCGCTGTCATTTTTGGCAACTATCTGAGCCAAGAAGCCAGCATATGTTGGCTTCACTCATTTTTCAAAGAAACGTCAAAGCATTCACCCTCTTGGACATAGACTTATCCAGCTGCGTTGGTATTGTGCCGTTTTGACGTTTGAATTGGGAGGAAAACAAATTGATTGCACGGTGAATTGGGAGGAAAACAAACCGCTTCTGGGCTTAAGGGGAGGGCGGTAGTATAAAAATGCGAGATGTCAGTGTGAGTATTTTAAACGTCAGATATCTCAATTACCTACCCATCTTTTTTGCATTCACTTTTGGCTTTTGTACGCTTGTAAACAATACTCCGAACTGTCATTCAGCCAATTTATAGATAGCTAATGCCAGTGCGACAGCTGAGCGACCGGTCTGAATTTGGTTACACTTCGAGTGCCGGACCCTGTAATACTTGGGAATGCTGACATCATCGTTTCTAAATGTTTAAAAAAATGTCCCGTTAACCATGGATACCTTGTTGCTTAGTGCCTCACATAAAACAGAGGCAGTTTTCATTTTGATGAATGTTAAGAATATTCTTATAAAAAGTTTATTATAATAAATCATATCGTTAAATTTGGGAACAAATTTTGAAAAACGGAAGGCATGAAATAGTTGATCAAAGAAAATGCAACCTTATTGTGTCAATGCGTCCTAAACCTGTTACAAGATATGTATTCCTTGGTTGTACACAATTAAACAAAACCGAAAACTTCCCCCAGAATGATTAGTTGTATCTTGTTGTAGAAACATTTAGTAGTAGTTACCACATTTTTATTATTTATAGCTTAGCGGTGTTCACAACTCTCCACCGTCCCCTATATGCCCTTTCTACTGCTGCCGATCGCCTGAACGGATTGGGTGGGACACGCACCAAATTCTGCAATATCGAAATCAATTGTACCGAATTAGGTGTGGTTGAATATCGAGCGTTTTCAACACTCCCCTCCAGAATACGTGATGAGTTATCCGTCAGCTTATTGTCTAGAGTGCATACGTCGAGCACAGCTAGAGATACTGCAGGTCGCTCGTTGAGTCCACCGGTTGCTGTCCGTACACGTACGTTGGGAGCATGTTGCGTTGCAATAACCTTACCCTTAGGCCAGCAGTTTCGGTCGAACTTTGGGTCAACGGTTACTAAAATGTCGCCGACAACAATTGGTTTTGCTGGAGTAAAGCGCTTGGTTCTGCGTGTGATCGTGGGTAGTCACGGATCCACTGCTTCCAGAATAAGTTCGCCATGATCTGTGATTGAGTTCGACAGTTCCATCTATGTACCGGACTGTCATCGAAGTGAACCCACGACCTCAGACCGTTTACTGATCCTAACAGAAACTGGTTAGGTGATTCGTCGTTATTCAGGGGAATGTCCGTCAGTGGTCACGAGTTGACAATGTTTTCACCTTGATCACTGGGTTGTAGCTTGCTTAAATTCAATTTCACGCTGCGGATCAGACGCTCCTAAGTGGGGTGAGGCTCGTAGCAATGTGAATGTTACTTAAGGCGCGTTCGCTGTCATTTTTGGCAACTATCTGAGCCAAGAAGCCAGCATATGTTGGCTTCACTCATTTTTCAAAGAAACGTCAAAGCATTCACCCTCTTGGACATAGACTTATCCAGCTGCGTTGGTATTGTGCCGTTTTGACGTTTGAATTGGGAGGAAAACAAATTGATTGCACGGTGAATTGGGAGGAAAACAAACCGCTTCTGGGCTTAAGGGGAGGGCGGTAGTATAAAAATGCGAGATGTCAGTGTGAGTATTTTAAACGTCAGATATCTCAATTACCTACCCATCTTTTTTGCATTCACTTTTGGCTTTTGTACGCTTGTAAACAACACTCCGAACTGTCATTCAGCCAATTTATAGATAGCTAATGCCAGTGCGACAGCTGAGCGACCGGTCTGAATTTGGTTACACTTCGAGTGCCGGACCCTGTAATACTTGGGAATGCTGACATCATCGTTTCTAAATGTTTAAAAAAAATGTCCCGTTAACCATGGATACCTTGTTGCTTAGTGCCTCACATAAAACAGAGGCAGTTTTCATTTTGATGAATGTTAAGAATATTCTTATAAAAAGTTTATTATAATAAATCATATCGTTAAATTTGGGAACAAATTTTGAAAAACGGAAGGCATGAAATAGTTGATCAAAGAAAATGCAACCTTATTGTGTCAATGCGTCCTAAACCTGTTACAAGATATGTATTCCTTGGTTGTACACAATTAAACAAAACCGAAAACTTCCCCCAGAATGATTAGTTGTATCTACACTTGTGTGCACAAGTTGTTATAAAAAACATATTTTTTTCAACTGTTCTTCCATGCTTTGAATGTATGCTTTTTCACTTGGTGCTAGTTATTTTTTTATAAACTATACTATTCACAAAACTGTGCAACTCTTTTATTCGTTATATGTATCGGAGTTCTATCTTCTAAATATTTTCCTTTTCCTACTTTTAATAACGTATACAGTTCTTACAGTGCTTCTGCATTTCTCGCATGCTGGAACGTATATGCACTGCACTTACGAGCATTATAATTTTTAATTTAATTTTAAGACAACAGTAAGACGCTTAGAAGAGTGATTGTGTTTTGAGATCTAACGAGAATTTGCGGTCATTATGATGAACCCAAACACAAACGTACACTTAGGTATCAGACTCCACAAGCACACTGAATTAAATAATCAAAATATGGAAACATAATCTGCAGAACTGATTATTTTTAAAACAAGTTAGTTTTTCAATAGGCTCGCATCATTAATTCAAGATACAGTCATTTCCCTGTTGAAGAGAACAGCCACAAAAACATAGTACAAGCTTAAATATTATTTTACCTCTCATTCAACAACTTAGCCGATAGAACCAAATGTGCTATAGACTGCATAAAGTACCAGTTTTTAATTTGTTCGCTAGAATGTTTAAACTGTTTAGGCTTAGCAGGCCATCCACGTGAATTGTGACATTATCAGAGGCTAGTTAATAGTTCGCTACACTCAACAGTCAACGATGCTGAATAGGCACTGGTAGGCATCGTGCCGATTCCTTCAACGTAAGATCTTATCACCCCCTTAATTGTTAAGATTATGCTTTACTTCTTTTATGAAAAGGAAAATACGCTTCTATATTTTTGCTAACTATTGTTTCCGTGTGCTAAGCAAACACACCTTGCGCAATTGACTAGATATATACTACCTAAGTTTAAGTTTTAATTGTAACTTTTATCACAGAAATATTAAAAATCACACAGAAAATCACACACTCATAGAACAAACAAACCAGTTTTCAGTGTTTTGCAAGTTTATAGTTGGTCTCAATTTCGACTAAATAATCACAGAGCAAACTGGAGAAAAAAACATTATTACCTATTGTTAATGTAATATAGATAACTGTGATCAGTATATGAAATGTATTTGAGAATAATGAAAACAACAATAAAATCTTAACAAACAAAAAAAAATCATTACAACTTAGATACCTTGAATGTGAAAGTAAACATTTTTTGAGCAACAGCACAGTAATAAATACACTAAACTTTGTAAGCATAGCGCGACGCACGCGAGCGAGAAAAGTGGAACAGCAAATTGTGTAGCCATTACACATGAGAAGAGAAGCATACACAATATGAAACTATATATATTTTTGAGATACTATTCATATATTTATATAAAAGAGAAGGACGGAGAGAACAGTAGAAAACCTTAAAAAAAGCTCTTTACGAACGACAAAAAAATAGTTTTTCCAGTAAAAAATCATTAAATGTTCTTTCTTAGTACTCATACTAAAACATAATCTACACCGTACACACATTTGAAAACCTGGTTATTACAAAATTAGTTTTTAGAATGAGTTGAGCATTTCAAAAGTAGAAGCAAATTATCTCTATAGTTGAAACTTGATGTTAAAATTTGTAAATCATAGTTACTTTGCCGATGGAAACGACGAAATAAAACTAAATGCTGGATTGTTTCACATGGTACAAAAATAGTTGTTTGTTAAAAATGCAATAACTGGAAAGATGAATACGATATGGTTGGACATTTGGTTAAACGGTAGAAAATTACATTTACAGTGACGATAGTGTACTCACTCACACAAGCAGAAGTAGCTGAAAACAATCATCTATTCCGCAGAGAAACAGAAGAAAAACACTAGTAATCTTCAATACTTAAACTATAGCAGTATAATAAGAAACCGAAAACATACAGAATCCATTGTATATGAAAACCAAGCTGGCATAGGCCATGCAGTAGACCACGTACTATTTAACGACCGTGCAGAGAAAATAAAGATCAAAAAGGGAAAGGCAGTTGAATGATTTTTTGGGAGGAAAACTAAAACTTCCGAAGTTCCATTTAGCACCAAGAATAGACGTCCATCACGAGCGTTTCTTACCTTACCAATCAGTCTAAGGCCGTGATGTGCTTTGCTCTATCAAGAAGACGTCTCCAGCCTAGCAGGGCACGAGGACTCCTTAGTAGGGCATTGCAAAAAATTTTTTTTTTGAATTCTCAAAGGCCCCCCCTCTCATATTGTGACAAATGTCAAAGTAAGCTCAGATGCCAAATTTCACATCATTTGGACAATTTTAGACCCCCGCCCACATCGCTTGAAATTTTTTGAAATTGGTGCTATGGGAAAATATGGAGGAAAAATACATTAAATGCTATAGCTTTTGAAGTAGCAATCAGAAAATTAAAATTTATACCTCTTTTGGAAGGAAATAATCTTAGTATTTGAATGGAGGTATATTTGTTTCTAGAAAAATACGAGAAAGTGGGGTACTGGGTCATTTTGGCCCCAAAATCCCCTATTTTTAATGATTTTTCTGCTCCCTGTTGCAAATCATACATATTTTGTAGTTTTTCTAATGTAAAAAATCTCAGAAATCAAACGGAACCCTTTTGACCTTAGTCCGAATACGAGAAGTTGGGGTTAAATGGCCTTTTGACATTCATATTAGACTTCATCATTTTCTCGTGAATATATCTCTATTATTCTTCACTCAATTTTCATAAACTATACCTTGTTGAACGTGGAAAATCCTTAGGATTATAACAAAAATAGATTCGTTACCGGTAAAATTCAAGAACATCAAATTATCTGACATATAGTGTCGATTTCACATTTTTATCATAAAATCGCACATATTAACTCCATTTAACAACAAAATTCTTATTTAATTTACTACTTTTAGTGTAAAATATGCTTAGGGATCACATGAGAAAAGTTTCATTCCTGGAAAAATAGGGGAAGTTGAGGTATTATGACAAATAATGAAAAAAATGAGATTTGTAGAGTAAATATCAAAAAGTTTGATGTTTCTGAATTTTACCGTTAACGTTTTTATTTTTGTTTTATTCCTCAGAATTTTACACGTTCAATAAGTTACATTTTATGAAAATTGATTGAAGAATAATGGAGATATAAGCATGAGAAAATGATAAAATTTAATATGACTGACAAAAAGCCCTATAACACCAACTTCTCGTATTCGAACTAAGGTCAAAAGGATTCCGTTCGATTTCTGAGATTTTTTTACATTGGAAAAACTACAAAATATGTATGATTTGCCTCACGGAGCAGAAAAATCATTAAAAATAGGGGATTTTGGGGCCAAAATGACCCAGTACCCCACTTTCCCGTATTTTTCAAGAAACAGATATATCTTCATTCAAATACTTAGATTATTTCCTTCCAAAAGAGGTATAAATTGTAATTTTCTGATTGCTACTTCAAAAGTTATAGCATTTAATGTATTTTTCCTCCATATTTTCCCATAGTACCAATTTCAAAAAATTTCAAGCGAAGTGGGCGGGGGTCTAAAATTGTCCAAATGATGTGAAATTTGGCATCTGAGCTTACTTTGACATTTGTCACAATATGAGAGGGGGGGGCCTTTGAGAATTCGAAAAAAAAAATTTTTTGCAATGCCCTACTCCTTAGGTCCCATTCAACTTCGCTGAACCACCTTGCTCGCTGTGCAGCTCTCCTCCTTGTATCTGTTGGATTAGTTTCTAGAACCATTTTACCGGGTTGACGTTCGCCATTCTGACGTCATGCCCAGCCCACCGCAGCCGCCCAATTTAAACTGTTGACATCAGACCAAAATTTGAAATCAGTCCCTAACGCAAGCAAGGTACTTCTTGATTGGAACAAATATTTGGTATAAATTTGCTGCTCTCTGTCTTTAATCTGATGCCAAATATCCAGATTTTCAGCATTTAGATTGCTCTACCCATCCATTGCGCACGACTTAGTTAGCCAGCTTTCTGATACCGAGCACCAGCTGGGAACCCCCTAGAAATAATACAATGTCTCAGCATACAACCAATTCCTACATTGTATCATCGCGAGGATTATCTTCCAGCAACATAGAGTTGTAAAACTTTACAATACTTTTACGCCAACCCGAGCAACAAGGTACGTCCAAATCGTGCGGAAATTTGTCATGTCGAAATGGTCATAATTGATTTTTTAAATTGACTTGAAGTTATCAATTTGATTCGATTGATTGTCCCCGTGAACCTCAAAGACTTGTCTCAGTACAGTACCCTCTGTTACATGGTGTCTGACTGTCTGCATACCACAGTGAGCATCCTTCATCCTTCTCAATAATGGCAGTTGCACTTTGACACCAGTTTTTGCGCCAGAGTTTACGCTTGTTACGTTAAAATACATTACAATCAAAGCTTAGGGTGACCATACCGAGCACGAGCGGCGACAAACCAATAGGACACCAAAGAAAGCTAGGGTTTCAGGGAAGCACTCTTAAACCAAGCATTGTCCAAGAAGACCAGCCGTCTGGGTTGCCTAAAGTGACGAAGCTGAGGCAAAAAATCGAAGAACTCTAAGAATTCGTGAAAAGCAAGGGCAACGTGCACGAGGAGGTCAGGGATCTAGTTGTTAGTATCAGATCCGCCGTAACAGCTGAATGCGAAAAGATGGCGTTACTGGAGAGAGTTAAAACGTCGAAAAGACCTCGGAAATAGCGAAAGTAGTAGTGTTTTAGGACCAGTGAAAGTTTTTCTACGGCAACATCTACATCGATCGCGGAATTCAGCAAAGTCTCCCAATCGATTGCCTGCAGTGAGTTTTGGAGCCTATTGAAATCAGTTTTCGAAAAATTGAACTCCCTGACATCTAGCATTTCGTCATAAACAACTAACTGGGGACAGATCTGCGTTACTAGAAGAGGAGGATGGTGTGCGTCACAAGCAACTAACGGCTCAAGGGCTTCTGAAACGGTGCAGTTAATAGAAGCTTCTTCATTTACGAAAAGGAGGTCCAGGATTCGATTTCGTCTGTTATTTACTGTACACATTTGCAGCATGTTCAATACAAACATTCCGTCCAGTAAGGCAATACTCGCTCTCGAGAAGGTTGATTCAGAAGGGTCTGGGTAAGCATAGCCGGAGGAGGTACTTTTCCATAGAAGTCCAGGTTGATTATAATCACCAAACAGTAGATGAGCCGTGTTGGGTTGAATGGAAGTTGCGATGTCAAGTGCTGAGTCTATGTGCTTCTGTATAATATCTATATCACATGCGGAGTCGGGGGGAATATACACTACACCAACACAAATATTAGTATCGCGACCGCGAATATCTACCTATAGTTGTTCGAGATCGGTTCTAGCAGTTTTATGTTTAGACGAGAGCCGGTTGGACACTGCGATAAGCACACCGCCACCGCGTGTTTTCCCTGTACTGTCTGGATCGCGATCGTTACGGTAAGCCGTGTACTTTGAGCCGAATAACTGGAGTGAATTGATTTGATCATTCAGCCACGTTTTGGTTAGAACAATAACATCATATTCGGCATCTGAAACAGTGATGAACAACTCGTCAATTTTGGTGCGTAGTCCTCTCACGTTCTGATAGTAGATACTAAGATGTTCTTGCAAGTAATGTCCTGACGGTTGAGCGGTAGAAAGATGAGCGGCGATGGCGTCCACCTGTAATCTGTATGTCCTACTTCGGAATGTATATGTTATTCATTGCATTTACCTGACACGGAAAGGTCGTTACCATAACACAAAAGTTCCGTTGAGAGCAGAACGTCGTGATGGAATCTGGCTGATTGCACCCGTCGGCATGCTGCAATTGTGGATCTAGTTTAAGGTGCGCAGTATCTTGAGTAGCTTCGGGAGGACATATACCCTCCTTAGCTAGGGTGACCATATGAGGCGCGTAAAAATCCAGGACAGTTGAAAGGGGACTGCCTCTCCCCGTTACCTCTCAATCGACTGTGTCTTATACAAAGGTTTTCGGCAGTTACAAAGTTCTTGGGTCCGGCAGGCAAAGCTTCGGCGGTAAAAAAAATTTGTGGGTCTGGGAGGAAGAGTTCTATCAGAAAAATTTTCGTGTGAATTCTATCACCGTGCTTTTTCGGATTTACACACACAAACGCAGTTCTTGCTACACCACTACCGACAAATGTTTCATGCTGTTGTCGGAGAAATGGGATATCCTGTATTGAGCAAATGAGACAAAATATTATGAGATCGTTTGTGCAGGAACCTGCGAGGAGTTTTCAGCACTAAATACACGTCATTGAAGTAAAACCGAAACATCAACGGTCCCTAGTAGCTTCCCTGCGCTATATCTGGCAATTTCCAGTGAAAACCATTTTCTCTCGATCTGAGAGCTAGGATCGAAACAGTTGTAAAACCTACCGTTGATTTCAAATTTCTCCCTTTTATCGATTGCTATATTAAAACCGGCGGATAGGTTGGTGTTGGTAGTATCAGTTTGAGCGCGACTTTCGCACATGGTTTGGCACGAAGGAATAGGTTTCGTAACTCGCATTCTCACGATACGAACACCATTGGATATACCTGGAAAAAAGTTTCTCCAGGTTTCAAACTTTCACCGTTACGTGCTCCGACGTGATGGTTGTAGTGAATTTATTGGTAGTACGGGGGGATAGATCGTCCAGACGCACATCAGTCTTATCATCGTCGATCTAAACGGGTATCTTGATTCTAACATTGTCATGCGCAACGACGTGTGGCATGTTGTTTCCGATAACCAAACTTTTCTCCATGTCCAAAGTTTTAAATGCTATCAGTACCGCATTACGAGTATGCGCCTTTACTATTTGTTCCACTTCGCGAACACAAGGATGAATTAGACAAACAACTGTATATGCTGTATTGTACCGAAGATCGTTCAAATTGTGCTACTGAGTTTCATGCATTTTTAAATAAACGATCGATACCGCATCGATGAAAGTGACGGTGCTTTATTGTTCACACTGGCTTGGGACAACTGTTATTTTTCGATTGCTCTGCTGGCGCGGTACATGTAGATAGCAGACAGTATGTAGAAACATTCGTTTGATTCACTGCACAGTTAGCAAGCACACCGATTTAGCTTTCGATCCGATTGAGATGAAAAAATAGAGTTATTAGGAACTGGTATTGATTTCAAAGGGGCTCCATAATCACCAGCTCGAGAGAGCGTTCAACGAGGTTATTCCACGATAGTTATTGATGTTGCGCCATTTTACTTTTTATGAAATGGATTTTCAGTAAAACGAAAAACTGCCACTAGCAAGAGAACTCTAGGAGAAGAAGAGTCACCAAAACTTCAATGTATTTAGGTTTTATTGGTCACCGCAAAATTGTTATGTATTTGGTTTATTGATTTTCTCAGTGAAATTAAAAAACGAAACCTTCTTTCTTCGTTGTAACGTTACGTTTCGGCCTACTACGCTTCAGCCATCGTCGGACGCGTACAAACATTGAATAATTATTCGAAATAAATGTTTGTAGGCGTCCGACGATAGAGGAAGCGTAATAGGACGAAATGTAACGTAACAATGAAGAAAGAAGGTTTCGTTTTTTTAATTTCACCGAGAAAAATTAGTGAACCAATTACATAAAAACTTGAATGTGTCTTCTCAGATCTACCAAAGGAAATTTTTCGGATCTCGGATTGAAAGACGATTTTAGCCAAGAAGAAACTCTGGTAATCATTGTTTCATCGACATTGATTTGTTCGGTTGCCAAAGTTTCTTGCAAACAGAGTAAAGCTCATTCATATGCTACATACATACGAACACCTCTTTCTCTTTTCAATTTCCATGTAAAAAAGTTGGAAAATGAAATAACGTGGTACTATCGAGAGAATTAAAAAGGTATCGGATGGTAAAATTGGGAGATTCGAGTGTATTAAGTTTTGTTTGTCGATCTCTGGAGCAGAGTGAATAAAGCGAAAACTCAATTAGAAATATAACGGGTGTTCAATAAAAAATGATAATGATTTCAATACCTTTCTGTCATTAAAGTAAAGAGAATTGCTCTCTGTACTCCCTAGAAATGGACGGCATGTTTCTTTTCGACGGGTGCTATCAGATTAATCGTAGATGGCGTCGAAACAGTAAGCACTCCGCGAGCGTGTTGTACGGTTTTACGAAACGCATGGCCATCGTGGAAAAATGTTTACGGTAAACCACTTTCGAGATGAAAACGTGCCCGTGAGTATAGTTTAACGGATCCTGGCATCCCTGAACATGGAGTGGAAGGCCTGAAGTGGCCGTCTGGCGAAGATAATGACGAAGAAGAAGAAGGAATCGTTGAAAGAGCTGTTCGAAAACAAGGACGGAACGAGTTTGCGTGACGCCTGCCGAAAATATCACTACTCCCATATCTTGATTCACGGAAGATGGAGGACATCATCTAACGGAAGAAGATTTGTTCCCCCGAGTACACGGAAGAGCAGATAGCGATCGTGAAATCCCAGTGCCGGTGGATGACGAAGAACTACCGCTCGTGCTGGACGACGAAACTTACTTTCCGCTCTCGAAAACCCACATTCCAGGAAATGACAACTAAGACAAGTCGGCCCTGCCCCTGGAATAAAGGTGTCTTGAAAAAATTCCTCTGCGATTCTTGAAATAATATCTCGCGGATGGGAAGTACGTCTTCTGGCTGGACAAGGCGTCTTCCCATTACGCCAAGAAGACGCTGGAGTATCTTGAGCAGAAAAAGATACCGTACGTGCCGAAAGAAAGGAACCCAACCAACTTGTCACAGTGCAGTTCCATTGAGGATTTTATTGGCTCCCTCAGTGCCCTAGTGTACAAAAATACGAAGCAGTTGACCAGTTCCGGAATTGTATCCGGAAGATGGACGTCAGTGTCGTCCAGCGCTCTTATGAGAGCATCGCGACTAAGTTTCGTCGTACGGGTGACAAGGGCCCTTTCTCCAATATTCATTGACGTTTTTTGGAGAATAAACATTTCGTTTTTAATCAAAAATACATAATTCGTTGAATTTTTTTTATGACTGAAAAATTCTTATTTTATTATTTTGAACACTTAGGCTTACATGAGAAAAAACCAGGACAAATCAAGCTTTTTCCTCGACTTCCCAGGACACCAGGACAGTTAGTGCAAAACCAGGACATGTCCTGGGAAACCAGGACGTATGGTCACCCTATCCTTAGCTTTACCTGACCGGAAAAGGCCGCTGCCATGACAGGCAAGTTTCGTGGAAAGCAGATGAACGTTGTTGATGGTACGATCTTTTGAACTGTACAATGATTGCTACTTTGAATAATCAATCATGTTTTTCCGCTTTTCTATGTGTTTAGTGTAGACCGGGAAAAGGACACTCCAAGCAGCGTGATTTGTATCAAAGCTTTGAATGAAATATGAATGTGAATATAGTGATGGTTTCCTACATTGTCCTATCGATAACTTATGGTTCATTAGGTTTGAAAACAGAAAAAAAACTTTATTTACTTAAAGCCTGTTTTTTTTCCCATAGAAGACCCAGAGATTGTCGCTATTCTTATCTTATATGGATTTGGTTTGAAAAATATTATACCGTTGTAAAAATTGTGTTTTAAACAAAATATTTGAAAACTACTTTTTCGGTAATTTAATAAATACTGTTACCGCTGTCATTTAGCATGGGATAATTAAATTGATTAAACTTGGTCAACTGGATGTTTCTTTGGATTTATAACGATCAACGCACGTTTCTAATGAATCGCGCAATAATAATGAGTGAAATCGTTTTTTTCGGCGTAAATAACAATTTTAAAATATTTTTTTCTAAATCCATCGGATCTATATTTTAACTTCTTTAAAGTTAAACGAAAATAGGTGACTTTGGCTAACACTTTATCGCATAATTTAACAGTTTTCTAAAAAAAATCTAGTTGCTGGTATCATAAAAATAATGCGCCAGCGGGTACCGGATAGCGAACGCAAACACCGAGCAGATCACTTGGAACATGGTTAACAACCGATTAAGCCTATCCTCCCGAATCGGACCGGTAATCAGTATTGCAAAGTTAATAATCGTAAAGTTATTACAAACCACTACGCCGTCTTTGTCCTCATCGCTGCGAATCAGTCGCAAACTTTTGAACACGACGTAGCAAAATTTTCCTAAAATGTTTAGATCACTCACACGAAACTGGGTTTTACTGTAGTTCAGCAAATCCGTTTTTGGGTCATGCTTGGGAAGGCGATGCCTCGGACAGGGAATGAGGCGGAACAGCTGGGGAACGGAATAAATGAAATTGATAATTTGAGGGATGAAGAAGAGGAGAACGGTTTTGCTGAAATGTCCCAAAATTCCGACTACTGCGAAGGTCATTCCCGATAGATAGTTGAAGGTGTCCCCCACGAAGACCTGTGATGGATACCTGAAACGACATCGAAGTTTAAATTAGTTGGAAATGTGTTTAGGCAGGAGGCAACAGGACACACCACCAGAAATATTTACTATGGATTTTGTTTTAGCTATTCACACGCGGTTTCTGTTGCTGCGTTAGAATGGCTAGAACAACATCCATAGTGAGTATTTTTTTGTGGTGTGTGTTTTGTTGTCTCGTCTGCGGACCGTTTGAGATAATTCGTTCAATTCGCAAGTATTATAAACTTATTTATTCGAATTTGAAAGATTGTGATTTTAATCTCAAACCTGGTGTATTTAAAATCTTTGTAACATTTGCAACTCATAAACCAAGTTTTCAGTTAAAAATAGCTGTTTGTACAAATTTGTACCACAAACTTGTAGGGCTAAGAGTACTTTTTTCAACATCGAGCTCATTTTATTATCTGCTCATGTAGAACCAGACTTTCTGATAGCAATATATTTTTACTAAAGGCTTCAAAACTGTAAATACAGGTATCTATCAGTTGTTTTTATTCTCAGTACAGTAAATAATTATTTACAGGTAGTATGACGACACACATGTGATACCAAAATCACCATGAAATGTTGAGAAATCGTATGTGTGTCACCCAGAATTATTGTGGTATTACGCAAGCATCATGATTGGTTTCGGTACCATGGTATCCGTCACTTGTACTGCCTCAAAATACAACCAATGGAAATGCTACCGGCGCTATTTCCAAGCAGTGAACTCTAGAGATTTTACTTTCCATTAATTTGACATTTGAAAAGTAAGCTATGACCAAAGAAAATTTTGTTTTCAAAACAAATTGTTTCGCGTTCCGAACATATCACACATAATGAGTGAAAACAAAACCGGAAAATGTAAAATATTAAACGCAGCGAAACTCTTCGAGTGATCGATGTGTTAAGCGAAAATGCAGCAGCTTTGTGAGGTACATGCAAAAATTTCGACATTTATGCGAAAATGTGCGAAGAACTCCAAGTTTACAACATACATTTATTGACAAACGAATTACGCACCTGAATTCACAATTTGTCTAGAAAATACAGGTATTCCTTCAAAATTTTAGAATATTAAACAAATATAATATATATTACGTTGATGCGATTTATTACAGATCTGAAAAGAACAAAATAGAAACATCTGGAGGATCGCCTGGACTTATTTTGAGACGATCAATACCTGCTTACAATGTTATAAATCAAATAATATGGACGGCATGATGGACGAGAGTAAGATTTCACAACCCGCTTCAACTAAATCTGAAGCCTAATAATTTTTTAGTTAAATTATTTAGCAACGGATTTTTCAAAGCGCAGCACAAATTGCCTCTGATATCTTTGATACTTTATATAATTTCAGAGTCGGAAACAGGGTCAAAAGCACCAGTATACATGGGCGACCTGGAATGCATGGGCACGGAAGCAAGCGAGTTATTTGACGAATCTTCCGAATACTTTGTGCTATACATCCAAGTATACGAACCGGCATCACCACAGTCACCATTACAGGAGTTTTCAAACAAAGGTGAGTAAACCTTAAAGTCCATCCAAAGAGATGTCAATGCACCCCCCCCCCCCCCCCTCCCATTCAATCCGTTTTGAGGGGGGCTAATCCCTTTCCCTCACGCTCCACAACTACAATAATGGCCACCGCGATCACCCGCCCCCGCATTGAATATATTGAAAATATCCACGACGTTAACCATTAATCTAAAACTCGCGTCGTTGTATCTAGTGCAATACCTTCAGAAGCTCTAGGAAAATGACGTTTGAGCATCAGCGGCGGCTCATTTTGCTAACCATTCACGTGAATACTAGAGGGTAAAGCTCGCGCGTCGAGCAAATAGACGATTTGAAAAAGGTTTTTTCACCATCGTTTTTGAACGATGCTGAAGCAGGAGCTCTTTGACGGCTTTTCGTGACGTTGTGCGTGGTTTTCTGAGAATATTCAATCCAACACAAACGAAAACGTTCAAGTGGTAAAGCTTATTTTGGACCGAAAGTGTAATTGAAAATTACATAAGGATTAAGTATATTTTTTGCCTTTCTCAATAGAAAGGTATTGCAATTGCTCTGAAAACCGACTTTTTAACGGAGGCCCGGAGGGCCGAGTGACATATACCATTCGATTCAGTTCGTCGAGTTCGGCAAATGTCTGTGTGTGTATGTGCGTATGTGTGTGTATGTGACCAAAAATGTCACTCATTTTTCTCAGAGATGGCTGAACCGATTTTGACAAACTTAGTCTCAAATGAAAGGTGCAACGTTCCCATAGGCTGCAATTGAATTTCTAATGGATCCGACTTCCGGTTCCGGAATTACAGGTTGATGAGTACGAACACGCAGAAAATGTCGATTTTAATAATAAATAGACTAAATCGTCCGGTCACATATAAAATTCCCATATAAGCCGGAACTTTTTTTTCAAAGGAGGGACCCCATGAAATTTCAGAAATCGAATGCGTATTTTTGATGCCAAACATCTTTAAAATGCATGAAACGTCGAGATTTTATGTTATCTCGAAAAAAATTTTTTTTTGTTGAAATCGACTTTTTGGGACTTTGCCGATTTTGCACCTTTTTTCAATTCAATATTACCGTGGCTGTTTTTTTCTTTCACAAAATATTAGAACTCGAATGATTTTTTTTTTCTTGTATATAGTTGTCATGTCATGTAGAATATTATTCCCACGGATGTCTATAAAATTTCGTACGGATCGCTTATATGGTTCCGGAAATATAGACTAAACCGTCCGGTCACATATGAAATTCCCATATAAGCTCAAAATTTTTTTCAAAGGGGGGACCCCATGAAATTTCAGAAATCGAATTCGTATTTTTGATGCCAAACATCTTTAAAATGCATGAAACGTCGAGATTTTACGTTATCACGGAAATTTATTTTTTTATAAAGATCGACTTTTTGGGACTTTGCCGATTTCGCACCTTTTTTTCAATTTAATATTAATGTGGCTGTTTTTTTTATAAAGTTTTAGAACTCGAATAATGATTTCTATTCTTGTATCTAGTTGTCATGTCGTGTATAATAAAAATGTAATATATACATTCGGAAGCTTATAATGAATATAAACAACGCAAAAATTCCCGTGTTCATATTTGAGAAAGGCACAATTGCACCGCTAGGTGGATTAAAACAGGTTTTGTATTTCGAATTCATCTCGTTAGTAACTAGCAGCAACGGGGTGTCTAGTTCAGGAATCAGTAGCGTCTGGCTCAAATAGCACGTTCCCCATGTTAATCAGAGATTTGTGCCTTGCCAAGAATCGTCTTTTCATCATTCTCCTGATGGGAAGGATTGGGGAAGTGGTAAGGTTAGGGGTAAGGAAAATTAAAACAGAGCATTCTGCACCCCCGGAGTGATGCTGAACGATCTGCAGGTGCTACAACAGCAGGAATAAAACTTCCAACCCCCGGAGGGATTTAGAACCTCTACTCAAACAGTGAGCGGATATATCAACACCCCGAGGGGATATTGAGATAACAGAACGACAACACCCCCTAAGAGATATTGTCATTCAAATACGGATTAAAAAAAACTATAGCTCTTTACCACACTGGGTTAGGAGCAAAAGCATATCCTTAAATTTCAGCTCTCTTTACATAGGTTCATCTATGTATGGAGAACCAAAAATCCGGATGCGCAATTGCATTAATACAGGGCAATTGCATATCAAATGATATGATGTTCCGTAATCGGATTCACAAAGATCAGCGCGCTGAATAGTAGCCATGTAATAATTGAGTTTGCAATGTCCAGTCAGTGCCCTGACCAGAATACTGCAGTTGTGCTTGGAAAAATGCAACAAATTTTTTGACATTTTCGGGCTCACATCCGGCAGAAAAGCCTTTGTTTGAACGCAAGTTTGCAAGCTACGCCAATGGTTGGCATGTTCGAATGCAGCCCAAGAGCGAATCTTGTGCTTTATCCAACTTATTGAGTGGTAGAACTGGTTCTGGACCAACGAAATCAGTCGCAGCGCCAGCTCTAGCCAATTCGTCCGCCCATTCATTTCCAGTAATACCGGAATGACCGGGTACCCATAGAAGGTAGATAGCATTTGAACTGCTAAGTTCTTCGATTTGAGTTCGACATGCGATTACTAATTTCGATCTCGAATCTGCCGAACTAAGTGCTTTCAGGGCAGCTTGACTGTCAGAGCAAAAATAGATTCTTTTACCGCAAATTCCCTGTTGAAGTGCGGATTGTACGCCACATAGAATCGCAAAGATTTCTGCTTGGAATACGGTACAGTATCTACCAAGCGAATGATATTGGTTTAATCTCATCTCATGACAATAGACACCAGCACCGGCTCGGCCCTCCAACAAAGAACCGTCCGTATAGCAAACTACGTATTCTTCAAGTTGTCGCTCCATCCAGCCAGACAGCCATTCCTCACGAAGAGGAATTCTCACATTGAAAGTTTTAGAAGGAAAACTACATGTGAGTGTAAGGTCACTGGGAGCAAGTGTATATTCATCCCAAGTAACCATTTGGGGCCACAGTCTTGTGTGGCTAGTTACACGATCTATTGGGTTACTATTCCAGAGCCCAGTAACCTTAAGACGGTATGCACAAGAAAGTGCTTCTTGTTTCAGAAACACATGTAGTGGTTTTATGTTCAAGAGTGCCTCGAGAGCAGCAGTAGGTGTTATCGAGAACGCACCAGTCATCGCCATCAAGACCATCCTCTGAAGATGGTTTAACTTTGATTGGATTGTCATGACTTCTCCCTTCTGCCACCAAACAAGGCACCCGTATGCCAGTATTGGTCTAACAATTGTTGTGTAGATCCACTGAATGTACTTGAGTTTGAGTCCCCAAGATTTGCCGAAAGCCCGTCTACATTGGCCAAAGGCCATGCAAGCTTTCTTGATCCTGAAATCGATGTGAGCTGTCCAATTAAGTTTTGAGTCGAGAATTACCCCAACGTACTTAACTTGATCTTCGACAATAATTTCAGAATCAAAATACTGCAATGGACGAGCTCCGGTTGTAATCCTTCGTTGCGTGAAAAGCACCATTGAGGTTTTATTTGGATTAACTGATAGTCCAACATGAAGACACCACCGCTCAACAACACATAAGGCTTGTTGCATCAAATCAAAAAGTGTGTTAATGCAAATACCGGTGATCATTATATGATAATCATCGGCGAAACCATACGTCGGGAACCCAAGCTCATTTAGTTTTCTCAACAAGCTATCGGCGACAAGGTTCCATAGAAGTGGTGACAGCACACCACCTTGAGGACATCCGCAGACACTCAGTTTCCTCATCTCTACTTGTCTTAACGATGAGCACATATGTCGGTTGCTAAGCATTGCGTGTATCCAGTTCGTGATATATGAAGGTACTCCATGATCTCGTGCTACTTCCAAAATGGATTTGAAAGACACGTTGTCAAAAGCACTTTCAATATCGAGAAAAACTCCTAAACTTGATTGATTTTGTGAAAAAGCTTTTTCAATGTTGTAGACAACATTGTGTAACAGGGTGGTAGTAGACTTCCCCCGCTGATATGCATGTTGCATTGCATGCAGCGGGTGCTCGCCCAAGCTACCATCCCGAATGTAGTGGTCGATTAAACGTTCCACTGATTTGAGAAGGAAGGTCAGACTGATCGGTCTAAAGCTCTTTGCCTCCTCATAAGTGACGCGGCCACCTTTGGGAATGAATTTGACAGTTATTTCCCGCCACGCTAATGGAATGTATCCTGTTGCAAGACTGCAAGTAAGCACCTTTTTCAAAATATGCTTGAAGTGTTCATATCCTTTTTGTAGTAGAACTGAAATAATTCCGTCCTTTCCCGGAGACTTATACGGAGCAAAACTTTCAATCGCCCATTTGATCGATTCGGTTGTCACAATTCTACGAGCAAATGCCCAAGAATCAGAACTGCCTGAAAAGAACTCAGGGGCAGTCGTCAGTGATGGCTCCGTACAACCTGGAAAGTGTGTGTCAAAAAGACAGTTGAGTACTACATCTTCGTCAGACGAGTATTCACCATTAGCAGTTCTAATGGAACTGACATGAAAGTCTTTCGATTTCGAAAGTAACTTATTTAATCTACTAGTCTCGTTGAGACTTGAGACATTTGTGCAGAGGCTTTTTCAACCACTTCGCTCAGAGGATCGAAGGGCATTTCTGTATGCTTTGCGAGCCAACTTAAATGCCTCCGACCCGTCCCTGCGTCTGCGATTCCAAGCTCTCCTACATAACTTTTTGAGTCGAACAAGTTCGGTATTCCACCAAGGTGTTTCTCTAGAAGCACGCATAACTCGAAGCGTACAAGCCTCTTGGTATGCTGCTACTATGAGTGAGCTTGTTTTATCCACGACCTCATCCAAATCACTTGGAGATTCAATCGTCGGAAGATACCCATGAAACCTAGTCGGTAAGCCCTCTTCGTAGAGGTCCCAGTTCGTAGATTTGGGATTACGATAGGTGACGATATCTAGCGAGACGTTTAAATGATCAAAGACGATGTACTTATGATCAGATAACGACGGTTCGAGCTCGTTTGGTACGAGCCAGTTTGTCAACTCATGCGTAATACTGTCAGAGCAGAGAGTTACATCTAACACCTCTTCTCTGCCAGCTCGTGCAAAAGTTGGGCGGTTTCCTGCATTAAGAATGTGCAGATTTGTACTACTTAAGTATTCCATCAATTCGGTGCCTCTCAAATTGATATCAGAGCTGCCCTAAATTATGTGGTGGGAATTTGCATCACTGCCGATTATGAGAGGAAACCCATTTCTGCCACAGTATGATACAACCCTTTTGAAATCATCAGAAGGTGATGGTTCATTATGCGGCAAATATGCCGAACAATAGACGTATTTCTTGTTTATGTTGTCAACAGTCATATTTACCATGACAGTACAAATACCACGAGTTGTGAGGTCCGATATAAGACAAGCGTCAATTGCACTATTCGCAAGTATACATGCACGAGGCATTTCACGTGGATTTGTCATGCCATTTTTTTTGAAAGCTACGAAGACGGGGTTAAGTAGCTTTCCAACATAGAAGTTTCCTTTATGGAAATACGGTTCTTGAACCAAAGCTATGGAAGCTTTCCCTTCCTGCACAAGGCGAGATAGATTCATAGTTGCTGTACGTTTATGCTGAAGATTAATTTGTGCTACTCAAACCATATTCGATTACAGCACTACACATTTCATCATCAGCACTTGTTGTACAGCAACTAGAAGATACCAAACAAGTTGGCTTATAATCGCATATAGCGAACCCCGAAATGGATATTAGGGACATGAACATCATTTGAATCCCACGATTTGCGAAGAAACGAACGTCCACTGTGTCAGAGATTCGCATAACACAGCACGACACTCCGTGCGCGATTGGCATATTTTAGTCCTGCCAGCCATTCAGTCCTCGGCACGGAGTAACACCTTGACTTGAGGACTCCTGTTTTCAGTCGCCTCCTACGACATGGGAACAGGAACCCAGTGGATCAATTCTTGGTTGACATACTTCAACCCGCCGGATGCCACACGGCCTCTAGGCTGGTTTTGTCTGGAGAAAGATAATAGAGTTAACAACCTCCTAGTGGACCACAGCCAGTTACTGGGGAGTTCGCCCGGCTCTTCCCAGGCTCCGTTCGCCATTGAGAATATTTTAAACCCCCTCAACAATTTTACCCATAGCACGGGTCGCATGACACTATGGAATTAGGGTTCCCTGTTTGGTGTTACCACCGGAATAGGTAGTCCGTAGTGTAATTCTTAGCCGGTTGAAACAACCACTACCGACACTACACGGATTATCTAGGTTGTTCGGAGAAAGAAGCTGACATTGATGGACAGCTCCCACAGATGGCCGAACAGCCGGCAAATTCATTCATCTCGTTAGTAACTAGCAGCAACGGGGTGTCTAGTTAGACGATGTATCTAAACTAGTACCTAAATTAGCACTAGTTAGACACAAAACAAATTCCAAACACTTCACACGACACATCTGAACATCTAAGCAAACTGACTTGTCCCGAGTGATGTCCCGGACAGCAAACAGTTTGCTGACGAGAAAACGAAAACGAACTCTTGTCTTATGGCTAGGGAGCCAAACGGCATGATGACATCATGCAATATTAATTCCCAAAAGTGGGAAAATTGGATTAAACCAGTTGGTGCTAGTTACTGACGAGATGAGTTCGAAACACAAAAAATCAAACTTATTTTGACCCATAGAAAATTTAATAGTTGATAAATTTCCCAGTCGACCGACTAAGTCGGGTGCTTCGGATACGACCGATTAATTAACTTACTAAATTGTGTTTTTTAGGTGAACAACATATCAATCGCCAGATTTAATCTGTATAAATCTGGTCCCAATTTTATTCTACCAACTAAACGACCGATTCAATTGGTTGGCATAGACCGATTTCGTCAGGCTTCGTTAGTCCTATTTAACCGGTAGTCGCGTCAGCAGACGCCCATGGTATACTCCCATAAGAGTAATTGCAACAATCGGCCGATTAGTTGGACGCATACCGATTTAGTCGGTGGGAAAATCGGGAGGATTTTCCATGGGGTAAGTTAAGTTTTGTGCCCATGGACATACACTGAAAAAACTAAACATCGTTAACATCGTGTGGAAATCTATTGAATTATTTCAATCCACAAACACACGGTTGCATTTCATGCGTTTGTGGTTCACGGTTGAAATATGGTTTTCAAATGGAATTCATGCGAACATTGTGTGAAAAGCGCAATAATATAGTCGTATTCACGTAGAATTTGTTTGAATTTAATTCCAAACACCAAGTGAAACGCGTTTTAATGGGTTTCCATGTGAAATGCAAAGCGAAATAATTTCTTTTACTTTTTAAGATGAGAATGCATATGAAAGTGATGTTTAACTGCATATGGTTTTATCGTGTCGATTATTTTCAGTGTAGGAGTTTTCTTTTCCTAAAAAATAGATTTCTTTCGTTTTACATACAGGGTGTTTGGTTCATGGTTAAGAATCTCTCGAGGGGTGATAGAAGATCATACTTGGGGAAAAATCGTTCTACACGTACTATCAAATCTCAACTGTTACTTTTTCTGTAAATTACTAGTTTGTTTTTACATTTTGAGATGAGAAAAATTTCCATTGAATGATGTCTTCGCGTGTTTCTGCTAATGAGATTAGGTAATGTTTTAGACGTAATTTATTAAAAATTCAACAATTTTGATCGATTTTTCAATAAATTCTTGACAATCTGAATGGTTAACATAGTAATTTTAATAATTCAGATTGTTATAGTTGAAGAGCTGCATAATTTGTTCTATGTCATGAGACATTTATCTTTTTATTTGTTTTCTTGTGTTTGGGTTCATTTTCACTAATACTACAGCTCTAATTGAAAAAGTATGGCACTTATTGTACTTTTTTTCATTTCATTCAAAAGCCAGGAAAATGTTAGAGAAAAATGTATTGATACCTTGCAGTTAAGCGAATTGAGTATTCTTGTAGAAGTAAATTAGTTAAAAGTTAGTAGTTTTTTTTTTTGAACGTCTTGGTAGAATGCTGAAAAATAAAAATAAAAGAAGAAATGTTTTCCTACTAATTTCACCAGGTATTATTAGATGCGCAAGAGGGTTTTCGGCATCTCCGGATCGGTTCATATCTCAATGGGTTCCGACTGTGGCGACAGCAAACAAAAAATCTGGAGCTTGGTTGAAAAAGTAGATTTTCTGAGCAATTGCTATACCGTTCTATTGAGAAAGGCGAAATAAGAGTCGGACTTCCGGGCTCCGATCTTTTATTTTTTTTTTTTTTGTTTTAAAGAACCAGTACAAAACTCACTAGTGTAAAACATGGTTCGAAAGGTCAAGTTCGATGTGAGTAGACTTCAACGAATGCTTTTTATTTCACTGAAGAATGTACCATCGAAAATTATAACATTGTTGCAAACATATATAAATTTCTCAATTTTCATAAAAACTGACTTTTGAAAAAGTAAATCAAGAATTCTGCGAAAAATCATGAATATGAACTTCGACCTTATAACTTTCAACCATGTTTATATGATTATGAATACGTTTAAAAATCTACGTAAGTTCATCTGTAAACCTGGTCAAATCCTCCCATGTTCCTCTATGTCGTGACTTCTGCGTCTGCTCTCATCTATTTTATCTAGTTTCGTGCACATCTTCAAAATCCTTGCATTTTTCCCATCTTGTTGCGAGGTAGGTGGCTGTCGACTGCTCTAATCTATTTCCTTCTAAAAACTGAAGCTTGATTGTCAGCCACAGCAACCAAGACTTGCTAACCTAAATTCGTTTGATTTTATTGCATCAAGATAAAAACAAGATAAAGGTTTAGGAAACTCAAAAGTTCAATAATTATTTATTATTTTATTTATGCTGGCTCATACCCTAAACTCTACTCCCAGAACGAAGCTGTTGCGATTAAGCTATATGCGTTGGGGTCTTCTGGTGAGTATCGAACTGTTGCTTACTTGGGGTCGTAAGAACACCTGTCGAAGTACTTGAAGCCTATGACGCAATTATTCACTCCATTTAACAAACATTACCATCATATCCACCAATTGCCGCGAAAATGCTGGAAACAACTAGTTGGTTTTCGAGCCTACGATTTCTAAATCCTATGGAGTAGAGCGGATAAATTTTCGCTGCACACGTCAATAGTTCGGATTGGCTTGCATTCATTTTGCGTGATTGATTAAAAACGCGATGCAAATCAATTTCAAAACAAGCTTCTATAGTCATAGTTTACTTTCCAAGTGTCAAACTAATGGATAGTTGGGTTTATGGGCTCACCACCGCCTGGAAATGGCGCTGGCAGCGCTTCCATTTGCTGCAGTACAACGATCAGAGACTATGGCAGCGATGCCACATCGTCGCTGTTGTGCTATCTTATGACAAACGCCATTTTGGGGTGAACTGAGTTAGATATGCCATGTTATTAAATTTTGAAATCTCCATAAAGTCGCGTTTTCAGAATTTTGAAATTCTGCTGGGTTACTGAGATATAGCGAAACACGATTATGACAAGCGCCAATTTCTCGAGTGATCGAGTTGTGCTATCTTATGACAAAGAAAAAAGAGACAACATTCTTAGTTTGTTGGCTTGCTATAAGCCGAAAAGCTTATAGCAAGCCAACAGATGTTTCTGATGACATAGGTAATTCCTATGCAGATCAACCATAAGCATTAGCTAGGTTCTTGTCACGGGAGCAAAACTTTTCCTACCATAGTTTTTTCTGGGAATGGTTGGCTTATATATTCAAGATTATTGAGCAAATTTCGTTTTGAGATTTCCACTTGTTTTGGAAAGTATACCGAAATGTAGTGATGGATTATGCAAGAAGAATATTTATCTCGTCTAGTCACCTGTCAACAATAACATTGTTTGATAGACATTGTCTCTAAATTGTCAATGAAACCAACTTTTGTTTGTTTTTCCTGAATAAAGGAGGAAAATCGGGAAAACTTTGTGATCCAATACTATCATTTTGCAACCGGATATTGCTGCTATCGCATGGAAAAGTATAATATTGGACATAGTGATCTACAACGCATAATTTTACGAATCAATTATAATTCATTTTTATATGAAATCTTCTGTGCACATTTGTGACACGTCATACATATTTTATCATGAATACACACTTATGACACGTATGCGAGCGACTTTGGTTTACATTTTAAGCAAAAACTGTAAGTGTAGTCAACCGATCTTCACACAAATCGAGAGATTACTTCAGAAAAGATAGAAGTATCGAATGTCTTCTCCGAAAAGCTTCTAGCATTTATAAATTTTAAGATATTCAATCTCAAACTTTAAAAATCGTTTTTCTCGAAAAGTGCTAAATGGCGCTTGTCATAAGATAGCACAACAGCGACGACATGTTTTTGTGAAATGTCTGTAGCAGAATAATGTCGGTAAAAGTCTGGTTGTGTACATCCTATTTACACTAGGTTATTACTTTAAAAGTAACTTGAAATTAGTAAACTATTGTGAAGGAATCATTCGTATTCGGATCAAATGGTCGGTGTTAAGTCAGACCGACCGGACTAAGTGACAAAATGTTGATTTCGAGAAAAACGAGTTAAAAGTTTTAATCGCAGCATCCTTTACATTATGATTGAAAATTAGTTTTTGCCATAATTCTTGTTTATTGTTACATATTTCAAATCTGGCAAAGATCGAATGTAGCTGACAAAATTCTTTATCCAGTGCTATCATTATCTTCATTTTTTGATGTTTTGCGACTTAGTCCGGCCTTACTTAACACCGACCAAATTATTCTAGTACGATTTTGTTAAACACTGTTGCTCTTTTAAAAGTCTGTAGATTTCTGATTACGTATGTAGGAGACCATCGAAAGTCTGTAAAATACAGACATGACTGTAAATCTGGCATCGTACACGGATACGAAATACTACCAAAAGTTGAGCTCTTTCGACTCAATCTCGGGGTATCGTGGAATAAGGTAAAATTAGGTAAACCGTGTTGAAGGTAGTTTCCTTTTAGCCACGGCAAAAACCACAACTCATTGACAGGTTTTTTATACTCAACCTTGAGTTATATATGCCTAAATTTAAGTTGAATCTACCTAATTTTGAGTATACCTCAAACAACTCAAAAGTACCTTATTCCATGGAAGGCCTCGACTGCGTCGAATCTCTCGTTTTGTTTTTGACAATACTAACCCAGTTAAGCTCAGCCGGAAACGAACCGGAATTCTGGCTGGTTCCAGTTCGTATTCCGGCTCCAGTGACACAACCGATTCTAGTTAGAACTGAACTTACTGGGAATAAGTGCGAAAGCGACGCACAATTCAAAAGTAAGTTGAAAGAACTTATTCTACAGGTTGTTTTATTTAACCGTGCAGTGATTTTGATATCACATATCTGTCATAAGTATACCCAGTGAGCAAATTTTCTGGCAGAGACCGCTCTGCTAGATTTCTGTAAGTCTTGGTTTGGCAGTAGGGTTGCCACCTCTGGAGAGGCTTTGACCCGGAGATTTTCACTGATCTGGGGGGTGGTGGATTTTGAGTGGAACGAGACAGAAATTGGAATCAAAGCGATTGCTAGGTATTTTAGAGCACTTTAATCGCTTTTTATTACCACGTTAAAGTCAAACTGTAAATTTTTCACGCTTGAGAACGGTTTTATCGGTTTAATGTGGTGTAGTATTTCACTTCCTCGACTAAGTGCCAAGAATACAAAAGCAGCAGCTACTCTCACTGTGGAGGTCGAACGAGCATTGCTCTCCTCCACAACTAAAAGGAGAAGGAGAGCTGCGACATCACACTATGTGGTGTCGGTTATTCGTCACCAACAAATTTTAATTTCGCAACAAAGGGGCAAAACTCACCTCTCTAGCCCAGTTAAGGATCGCTGCTGGAGTAGCAACAACACCGCAAGAACTCGTTTGATGTTGACCTAGTCGGTTGGATTAGAACAAATCTGCCAGACCTTAGTGCAGCTGGTGATAAGCACCACTAAGAGTGAAATGATTTGGTAAAATTGCAGTAAAATAACTTTTTTACACCATTTTGAGCGACTTAGTGGAATGCAACATTTCAATTGTAGCACATAGCGAAATACTTTCCTCAACCCTCCGGAAGTCGCGCATATGGCTTACCGAACGAGCAGCCGCTGGTCCCCTAAGACGATTTCGCTAGATTTTCAGAGCAGCCACTCAGTGCACTAGCGCGACTTCCGGAAGATTAATTTTATTTGTTTTTCATTTTCATTGCTTTGTGAAAGAAATTAGCAATATTTGGTGAACTCTTCGCCACCTTGAAACGAAGGGTTAGTCGGGAAAAATAAATCTGAACCACAGTAATAGTTAATTTAGACTTTTTAAATATTTTGTAAAGAATCAATTATTCCAAAAAAAAATTGAACCTATGCTTCTTCCCACCAAACCCGGAGAAATTGATGTAAAACCCGGAGATCGCTTCCGAAAACCGGAGTCTCCGGGTCAAACCCGGAGGGGTGGCAACCCTATTTGGCAGCCCTGTCGGATTTCTACGCGTATACCCTGTCGGGTTAGTTGAGCTAGGGCGAACTCGGTTTCGCTCGCATTTTCTGGCAAATTTTGACAGGAACCGAGCTAAACCCTGCCATAACTCGGACATAAACTGTGCAAAGATCCTGGGAATTCCTACCTGGTAGAATTTTGCACGAATCGAGCAAAACATCTGACAAAGATGTGGCAGGAAGCATGCAGAGATCTTGGTCGTACATTTCTGGCTCGATTCTGGATAAAAAAAGAGCAGCGTCGGTTGGTGTAACCACTTTTGTCAGAAACGGTTGTTGCATTTGAGCGAATTCGTTGCCAGAATTCTCGCACAAATCGCGCAAAATGCTCGCAGAAACTCTGCCAGCATCAATTTCGCTTTGCTAAACTTTTGCTTTCTGCTTGCCACACTGACCGAGTAAGCGATCGTCTACCCTATAATCTCTTATTTTGAAACGGAGCCTTTTTATAGCAAATGATAGAGAAATAGAGAGAATACATGTGTCTTGGCTAATGTTCCAAATGTTTGGTTCTGAATACGCACTGTGAAAAAAAATATTCTTGTTGGTTGGTCTGACAGCGCTGACAGATTGTCAAAAGGTTCGCAAAAATTTTCACTTTCCTTGCCATTTCATGAGTCACTCATTCGCGAGTAGAGCGCAGTTTCGAACGGTCAAGGATTTATGATGATGAGCTTGAAATCAGTTTTCATCAATAACTAAGATAAAAAAAAATGTCAGCCAAAGTGTGCCGATAGACTTCACAGTGAAATACGTAAAAAATGTAACAAACTGATGTAATCACTAGCGTGGGCGGCTCAATGTTTTTGACCAACAAAAAACTGGATGTCAGACTTTTCCTATGGGGTCTGTTTCTGTTGCAAATTTTTCTTATATCGGTGTTCCTGGCATTCGGATCGCTGTTGGTCAGCAATATCCAGCAGGATGAACTAACAGGTGGATCGGCAAAACGCCCACCGGAGGGCTCCAGCGCACCAGACAGCCAACCAACGTCTTGGTTCAATGTAAAATTTATAAGCAATCAGAGTTCCACTTTGGCCCTGGCAAACTATGGCCAAGTCGATCAGCCGGGACCGAATCGTGTGCGGCATCCCCGATTTAAACCAGTGCAGCTGAAAACGGTACCTAAACCGGACAATTACACCAAATACTATAGGTAAGTGATGGTTTTTTTTCAAGTGTATCCGGGAGAGAGCAAAACGCCCCGAAAAATTATCGATTGAAACATATGAAAAAAGGAAGGCAGCAGCTGAGCTACGTGCAAAAACGCCTGCATGCCAGGTATAGGCGTACAGACAGTCAAGGTTTTTCGTGTGCGGTTTCAGTTTATGTGTAGGGGTTATACATACCTATAAAATATTGAAGGATAATAATGTTTCTGTAGCTAAATCACAGTATGATATCATGGAAATCATACATGCATGTAGTATGTATTTGTTACATGATAGTACATAATATGTTCTGTTTAAAGGTTAGTACGGCTCTATGTACATGGAATTTGTTAGCACCCAGATATAATTTTCGCATTCTTGTACAGAATGTAGGTGGCATCCAAATTAGCCTAAGTGGAGTAGCCCTTGTTATGAATTACATTATAAATTGAGATTAACTGATATTTACCCTATTTGGGAAACGAATTGAATTATTTTATATCACGGGCATCTAGTTCACAGTAAAGTAGTGCAGCTACGTGATCAAAAATTGATTTTTTTTATAACGTTAGCAAATTTTACATTACTTTGAATCGTTAAACATAAATATCAAGGATACTCAAAAATAAATTATTGTTTCAGGTTGATATATTACCATGATGGCTACCGGGAGCAGCAAAGACTGTGCTTCATCGAAGGGACCCGCTTCCCAGAGGCAAAACCAATCGTGCAAAAGGCACCCACTTCTTCCGCTGGGCCACATACGAAGCAAACTAATGAGACTGAGCTCGATACAGGAGGGTTAGATGTAGAGACGTTAGAAGTGCACGATAGAGCGAATGATAATGATGATGATGACGATACGGACAATGACATCCTCGCGGACGGCCGTTGTCGTTGTCTGCCGGAGTGGCACGGGCCCGATTGCGGTCAGCCAGAAGTGCTTTGGAGGGCTTTCATAGCATCGAGGATTCCACCGAGAAATCAAACGGCCGCACCTCGCAAGGTGCCGAAAAGAATATTTTACATAATCGATACAAATTTCATCAGCGTGGAAGTACTGGAAATTCAACTCATGGAACTGATCGATGTTGTGAGCATGTTTGTACTGTGTGATAAACAGATCCCTGTCATGGGGGCAATGAAGAGTGAAACCTATTCCATAGCAGAGCACATAAAGAGCACTGATTTTCTGAAGCAAAACCAGCAGAAAATCATATTTTTGGAAGATACTACCTGCAGTGGAAGAAATATCTTTCGAAAAATGAAAAAATATATTGCCAGAACTGATATGCATGCAGAAGATATTCTGCTTTATAGTCAAACGGATGAAATCTTGAACCGTCGAGCCGTAAATTATTTTCGTTGGTACGATAACTGGCCGCAGCCTGTCCGGTTCCGACTAAAGTACAATGTGTTCGGCTTCTTCTGGCAGCATCCGTACAGCACACGGATTGGAAGCGCTGCATGTCAATTAAGTACGGTAGATGAAGCTTATCGATCCGATCCGGACGCACTGCTTCGGATCGAGAAGCCAGTGATGCTAATTGGTGATCTGAATCATTACGGTGGCTGGTACTGTCGCCACTGTTATCAACCAATAGATATAGTGAAATATTTAGAATTTATAGCTTTAACCGGCACTACAAATAGTGATAGCATTAGTGGAACTAATCAATCATATCTTCCTGACCCGAAGAAGAGCACTGTAATGAACGGAGAGTACGTTCAGAATTTAATCGCCAGTGGGAAGTACTTCGACGGTCAAACGAATCTCGTTAAACTGCAACGCCATGTGGACAAGTACTATGCGCCAGATTACGTCCGCGAGAATAGCTGGCGGTTCGATAATATTGTCATTAATCTATTTGCTCGCTGGGAGGACAGTGTCATAGACGACGAGTACTTTAGTTAGACGATCAGCATTCAAAACGCCATCATCATAACGTATAATTGTCTCAAAAACAGTACATTTTCTATCATACTCATCACAGAACCCTACAGTTCAGTAACAGTGAATTATAAATATAGTCGAAATTCTCTACTCAATTCCGGTACTCTCATCATAATCTCAACAGCGAGCTTGGTATGTGTGTTGGATGTAAAAAATCAACATTCAACCCATTATTGCATACATATTTGTGTACCTACCAGCAAATGACACTAAACATTAGATAGTGAACCATAAGCAAAATTTTGCCTTATTTCGAATAGATTTGATATAAACTATTTTTAGAAAAATTATTAGTCGAAGCTATTTTGCATTTGGGATAATCTTCTAAAAGGTCTACGTAAACAGCGCTTGAATTGTGTATTATACTCAGTAAAATAAATTAAAATGATTAGTGATTGATTGGACTTAAGTAATTATATATGCGTTTTGTGATTATGCTTCCTTAATTTCGCAAATAAAATACTGTGTTACGGTTGTTGATTATTTCAAAACATATCAAAATAGCTTTTATTCTTTTCAATCCGAAACAATCTTCGTCTTAGACGAAATATGGAAACTGGATAAATTAAAAATCCGTTGCCTCTTTATGGCCCTGTTGTTTATAACCAACAAAGTTGTTATCTCGGTTTTCACATAGTTATAATTTTAATTTCGCAAAATTTGCTTACAGAAACAAGTAAGGCTGCAATCTGGGGCTATAACCTTTAATTCGAGCACTGACAAACATCAGTGTGATCTGTGGAACTTAAGTTATTGTCGCGCTTATAATAAAATCTCACATTGCGGGCGTCTGAAAGGCGCATCAAATATAGCCGCAGTTGCTCCGCAAGCAGATTTCAGTGGAGCTTTATTTTTCTGCCAGCTGTGTGCTTTTCGAAAGCTTCAAGGAAAAAGCCGCCTATAAATTTATATAGGCGGCTGTCACGCGCCTATCTCAATTGAGCTTTCATATAATCGCATATCGAGCGATTATCCTGCAAGGCACAATATTGCAGTTAGATTGGATTCAATTTAGCTGGAGCAGTGCTGCCAGGAACAGTTTCAGTTAACGATGAAATTTTAAATTGTTATATTTTATTGACTTGAAAAATGGTTGAAAGCTTATAAATTTCGTTTGCTTATTGGGGCTTTAACAATTTGGTCATTCGCCCATAAAACTAAAAAAAAACTATCAATTTTGCCTGTCATGTACTACTTTTGTCACGCAACTGGGCAACTATAATTGTTCTAGGAGAATTGTATTGAGCATCGGAAAGTAAAAACCAGTTTTAATCCACCTAGTTATGCAATTGTGCCTTTCTCATTTACCATAGCTATGATTTAATAGCTGGGTACGTTCAATGTAACATTGTGGAAATGTCTATTACATACTTGGTAAGTATATATAAGTGCACGACTGCCACGAAGCTGATGAGCAACATGTCGGCGCTGACACACTTGAAACAAACAAAAATATAATATTTAATTAGGTTAATCAGCGTGAGTTCAATGTTATCTTCATGTTAACATATTTTGAAATGCGGGTGGTAAGGAAGTGGGGGATAATTAGTGGGAGGGGGCGGTTGCGTCGGGAACAACCTAACGTATTTTGGTATATAGATTGAAGAAGCGAATGCGGGTGTGAGGTTGGTCTGATAGAGAGGGGTGAAAGAGTTGGTGAGGGATGTGAGAACAAGGAGGGAGAGGGATGGATGGGGAGTGCAACACCCAACTTCATATTGTACCTTCCATTTGAGACTAGGTCAGTGATAATTGATTCAGTCATCACCGAAGTAGCTCTAGTTCTGGGATATGCCCGGAACCCAGGAATTATCGATAAGGCACAATATGTTCCAAGAATCTTTGATTGACCAGTCTGGTCTAAGCCAGTTTGTAAATCCGGTTAAGAGTTCGGTGGAAAATAAGACAGTTGGTTAGGAACTTGTGGAGTTCCCTCGGGGGCCAATGTGGTCACAGCTACTTTGATTGGTCTTATATATGTATTATATCATTCGGACACCATTGGTGTTACCAATTTATATGGGGATTTGCCGTGTAATCGTACTTTTCAAACCGTAACTCCGGAACCGGAAGTAGGATCTACTAAAAATCAATAGCAGCTTATGGGTGCGGTATACCTTTCATTTGAAACTGTGCAAATCAGTTCAGTCATCTCTGAGAAAATTGAGTGACATTATTTGACACATGCATGCGCGCACATACACACACACACACACTAGGGTGGCACAAATTTTAGAATTCAGTGGAACCGATCTAAAACTACTCGCTAAACGACCTCATTCCACCATGCAAAATGTTGATTTGATAGGTTGCACTATATTTTAGCACAAATGGTTTAAAGTTTGTATGTGATTTAACATGGATAAACGATCCACACTATTCAATATACCGTAGACACGTTCCTATGTATTCTAAAAATATATACTATGCTAATTTCGGTAGATACGGGTACCGTGTACAACTTCTCCGAAGAGTGTAATAGGCTACAACTTCTGGTTCAAAAGTTATTCTTTATACAATGCTTAAGTGTCTTACGTCGTTGGTGGAAAATGAATTTATCTGGATACTCTGGCTGATACTTCAATCAAGTTAACCGTGATATGCCAGTCATAAACCGAATTAGGCAGCTATCAACATAGGCGGTTTTATAGTTCAGATGCGAGCGTCATAAATAGATAATCTGAAGGACATGAGTTCGATTCTTAATTTTTTTTGACATTTTATTTTTTTACTGCCTGTAAAGCGGGAACGTTATTATGTCGAATTGTTAGTTTCAAATAAAGTAATAAGGGAGATCACAACCGTTATTTCTGACGTGTTATTTGATTTTGACAAAGTTATGTTCTAACGTTATATTCACGATGCTACTCCAATCCTAATCCCTGGATGATTCGTTCAAAAGTTTTGGTCAAAATCAAATCGTGCTTCATGGCCGCAGACACTCTTGCTGGCGTATAGTGACAGATATTGGCCACTTACTCAACTAACCCGCCTTCAGTTTACGGGGCACTCTATAGCAGTACCAGCTCCACAGGGATGTGATGAACATCAGTTGAGCTTCAAAATAACGGGAATCTTTCCCGCTTCAGTTTCGTCTCAATTTTAATTTGCTCAACGTATATTATTGTACACAAAAAATACATAAAAATAATTCTGTTACAATTCGATCCAAAGCCCTTTAGATCACATGTGTCGGATGATACCATCTGGACTATATTTCCGCTTATCGCCAACGGTACAACTGGTGACCATAACAAATACGTCAAAGTTCACTTGATTGAAGCTTCAGCTCGCCGGGTAGCCAGAGACAGCACTATTTTCATAATTTTCAGGGCAACGAAAGTTTAATTTTGCAATAACTCATGAACCAGTTGTCATAGCTATGAGCTGTCTTTAGAAGAAGTTGTTCTACGTGACTGAATCTATAGAATGTAGCATATAGTATATTTTTCAGGGGCACCACGCGGCATATTTATGAGTTCAATGAAAATGTATTATTTTCTCATAGTAAACTCCATACAAACTTAGAATCATTTGTGCTAAAACATGCTCCAACAGATGTGATTCAGATTTGGCGTAGGAGTTCGTTGAAGACTCAACCAATGCGTACGAAATTTCATAGCAGTCTGTCGAGATAATGCGTGAAAAGAGCTTTCAGTATATGTAGAAGACCACGAAACGATTTGATGTTTGTGGAAAAAGTTATTAAGCAAAAGCCGATTGATGCTCTGAAGATTGGTGAAAATTTTACTTTTCAAAGCATCACTGCTGTTGACGGTCGAATTGGGTCATTAAATAAGAAAAAAAAGTCGTTTTTTATTACTTACATCGATAAAGCTGATTTTCTTGATTGCAACAATGTTTTTTTTCCAACTCAGGAAACGTGAAAATAATATTAAAATTTAAAATAAAGAAATATGTTGACAGTCTGGATTTGACACTATAGGAAGGATTTGACATATCGAATTTCAGGACAAATGATGGCCTGTCAGAAAAAATTAGGGCATGTTTTCTCGGTTTTCCCGGAGGGTTACTTTTATTTGACATAAACACCATCCATTGCATATAGTTTTTTTTTTAATTTTGGGTGTTGTCCTGATAGGCAGATGTAAACAACCGCAGTTTTCCTATGTATGGCTGCCAAGTTTACATAAGATTTATTTTAAAAAACAAAAAAATCTCGACAAACACATGATTACGGCTTAAAAACCAACTGTCAAAATTCTCTTTGAAAGGAAATTCCAGAAAACCCGTTACTGGCTAAACACAGTTCTTAGCAGTTAATGAAAGAGCAAACTTTCATCTTTTGTTAGCTATTAACATCTGTGATTGGCGAGTAACGGTTTGTCCGGAATTTCCTTTCAAAGAGATATTTGACAGTTGGCTTTTAAGCCGTAATCATATGTTTGTCGAGAAATCGTTCTCACGAAGCACAACGAAATTTTTTTTGAAATAATGTTATATTATGTATATTGCACCTAAAATTTATCGAATGGAACGGAAAACTATATATAGCTTAATGACCCAATTATATACAAAATGTTTAACTTCCTCTTATTATGTACAAAAGAAGACTCAATTTAACCCTCAAAACTCTTGCGAAGTGGCCAAACAATATAGATAAATGATTTAGACGTATTAAGAGAAGATCAAAACAAAATTGCATATAATTGGACAATCAACAGCAGTGGTGCTAGAAAAAATGAATATTTTATCAATCGTCAGAGCATCATTTGGTTTCAGCTTAGTAACTTTTTTCTCAAGCGTTAGATCGTTTCGTAGTTTTCGAGACTTTGATTCTTTGTTAAATTTCCTACAAAAGCCACATAACGGTTTATTTTTAGGAAGCAATGGGCGATTCCTGGAGGAATTATTTTGTGAAAGTTAGTTTTCCCATATAAAATCCCATGTAAACTTTAAACAGTGGGCGCAAAAATATAGTTTCAGGGATCGAGCTAAGAATTTGCACAGATGTTCTAGGACCCAAATGGTACCCAAAATGTTTCTCGGAGCTGGAATCTATTTTTTGTCCCACCCTAATGTACACATACTTAAGGGTTAATATACAAAATTGAGGGAGGAAAATGAACCAAGTTCATGATTTTTAATGGGTTTATGCAAATTTTATTTGAAAAAGCGTAAGCCAATTTGAATTTAAAAAAAATTAAAATGTCGGAGTAATGGCCCTTCTCCCGAAGTACGCTAGTAGAAGCTTCCGGTGAACACTCTTCGGGACCATTCATGAACTATTCAATGGAAAAATGGACCAAAATTGACCCCCATTCACCCATATAACAAATTGTAAAAAAAAATTCTGTCCCACCACCCATATTACGTAACAACATTTAAAAAAAATTCTTCAGTAAAATATGTCGCGTAATGTTCTAGTGTACTCCTCCATATGTCAAAACCTGTCAAAATTTGTCGTACCCTCCCCCACCTAAAAGCGTTACATGATTTATGAATGGTCCCTTCGATATGAACCACTAAAAAGAAATCAAATCAAAATATTGAAGTGAAGTTGAATTGAACGGTTCGGTTTCACAAAAAAAATATCCCAATAAGAAGACCATGTTGACCATAAAATCGGTTTCAATAACAAAAATTCAGAGCGAAGAATCGAAAATTTTTTGATGAAAAATGGAGCGTTCGAGTACAAGAGAATGTAAATAGGAACAATTAAAAATAATTATGACAATATGATGAATAGTTCTAGCTAAACATGTCAAATGGTCCTAAGTGAAAATGACAGTTTCTCTTTGTTTACGTTCTCTTTCGCTAATAACTCGTCCGTTTATACGTTTGTTCATTAACTCTTAGCATAATATGCTAGTCGAAATCAGCGTTTTTCGATATATCCTGAAACAATATTGAAAAGTATTATGCTTACGCCATAATAATCGAAAGAGAAAGTAAACAAAGAGAGGCTCTCATTTGCACGTAGGACCATTTGACATGTTTGTCGAGAGTTTTTGAGATCCACTGCAACCATACTTTAAAAAACTCTATTCGAAATTATGCACTTTCAGAAAATGCAATTTAAAAAATTCTAATGTTTAAGCCCCACCTGCTATATAATGCCTCATTATAGGAAATCGCGCAACATTTGCACGATCTGGCAGAGAAGAGGTGTTAGATGTAGCTCTCTGCTCTGACGGTATGACGTCTGAATTGACAAACTGGCTCGTACCAAACGAGCTCGAACCGTCGTTATCTGATTCTAATTACATCGTCTTCGATAATTTAAACATCTAGATGAAGCACCCTACTGCGGTTCTACTGTGAAACAATGTATTTTTCGATAAGTGGTAGTACAAAATTGGATTTGATTGTATGGACTTTGCTAGAATGATTTACATTACCACTATTTTTATCGTAAATTTTGCACTCCATTTCGGATTTTTGGTGAATCGATAATTAAGTCACTTTTCACAACATCAAGTGTGAATGCTGACAGTTGCAAGAAGCGTGCTTCTTCTAATCCCTTAAAAATGTGTAAAATTTTGATAAAAATCAAAGAAAAAAGCACAATCTCAAAATCGCTCACTCGAACAATGCTTCGGCTTATTGGTTAGAGTTTTCGAATCTTATTAGTTATCGAGTTGGAGAAAGGTCACATTTCGATTGCACTGAAGGATGGTCTGATAAAAGATCTGCACGGGTGTTTCTTTACAATCCCTCCTAACTCATTCATCAACAGCTGCAGTAGGTTTGGCTTAAGGTATTGTATTGTTGGATTTTCTCCGGTTAACGTACAAAGCTGTACCTGGCTGAAACAGAACTTAGAGGAGATAAGTGGGCGAGCATGGGACTTCTGCTTCATTGCCGAACCATGAGCCTTCCCCAGAACAAGATATTCTTTACCATTCCGTGGAATCCCAAGCAATGTTTGAAGAGTTCTGATGTTTTGATGAGACTAGATTTTCATAATCCTGTTCTGAGAATCAAGTCGATTACATGAAAAACACAGCAGTATCGGCCATCGATCTCTGGAATTTCTGGCGGAAAAGGGTTATGAACTGAACTATGGCTTCCAAAAAGTCACGGTGAACGTTTATCAATCTAAATCGGTTTAAGCCGATTTTGAATAACAATACCACTTCCCCAATCCTTCCCGTCCGAAAAATGACATATCACGGCATGGTACAAATCTCCGATGACCATGAGGACCGTGCCATTTGAGCGAGTCCCTGGTAAATATGTGCGCGGATAAGTTTGCTGTCACATACTGAAGCATTAAAATCGAAACATTAATCCCATATTATTAACATAAACATGCACCTAGTCGCAACATTTTAGTCGCTCACCATGATTGCCTGACATTTCTTTGCATTTTCGTCGCGCGGCGACTAAAGCACTCCTTTTAGACATTATCATACTCAGAAAATAGTACTATGTTTTTGCCGAGTTCGCTTGGGTGTGATGCTTGGTGTATTTATTAAAAGCAATAATAAATGTCACCCTAATGAATATAACTAGTAACTCTACTTCAGAGAAGGGATTTACTTACTATTCCGATTGCAAACACTACTGGAAGAAGTATAAAGATTTCAAAATAAATCTTCACTAGAAATTATCAATCAATCTTCGAAGAGAAAATCTTCACATGATCCGATTAATTTTCGTCACCTCGGAATCTCACCACCCCATATCATCGTTCGACTAAAGCACAAGTGAAGGAATTTGGGAAACTTTTCGATTGTTCTGAACCGATCCGCTATGAGAAGTAGCTCTAATACATAATGTAGATAATCATTTGAGACTAAGTTTGTGAAAATCTGCCCAACCATCTCCGAGAATCTAATGTGAGTTTGTTAAGGGGGCGTCTGTAAACCGAAAGTAATTTTGTTTTAGGCAGGGCTGGGCTAAATACATGTGTCCCAGGAAAGGACAAAAGGAGTGACATTAACCCTCTTAGCCACGTCACTTCCAATGATTTATCAAATTGAAACAGTTGTCCTCGTTTCTTCCTTATTTAAGATTCAAACTAATTTGCTGATTAATTTTCTTCATTAAATAAATAATTTGATTGCCGTATAATTTTGTATCATCGTCATTTTGTACGCTGCATAGTTGGCCTGGCCGCTTTAGTGATTGTATCACATACCACATGTACCACAAACAGTACTATTGACAAGAAAAATTGTAGGCGAACGTCTGCAATCTTCCAGGACCGCTACATGTATTGGCTGTGTAGGTGTAGATTTTGTTTTACGATTTCGAAAGTAAGGCAACAATGTACCTCTTGTGTAATGTAAGGATTTATTTATACATTTAACATGCACGAAAAATTGCATTTTTCGGTCACGCAGAGCCACACATGCGAGCGTGCCAAGAGTAGATGTCCAACCATATCCACGTCGAGGAGCGCCACGGCAAACATGATAACTCTTGATACAATTGTCTAAAATAAATTCGGTAAGATTTTTTAAGCTTGGATTTGTAGTTACTCGATGAACCAAAAAAATAGAAAAAAGTCTGAATTTCGGAAAATGGCTTCATAAAAACCGAAAAATCTGTTTTTTTTTGTGTAGAATTCGCTCACTGCAATGAGGAGAATTTTTTATTTACTTTTCCGTAGTTCATCGGTTGGCTACATATATTTTAAAAAATCAAGTCAATCCTTTGAATAGTTTCTGAGTTGTGTCCGACAATTTGAAAAATGCTGTTTCGAGAAAAACGCTATTAATGTTGCCGATATATTGAAATCTGCATGTTTTACAGTAAATACGCGCGAGGGCCGCATGGTTGTTTGAAACAAATGTTCAGCGTGGCAACAGATGTTGCGGACGAGTATTCTAGAGATTCAATACTAACAATTAAGGTTCAAAGAACTTTCGGTGAGCGTATACACGAATTAAACGCTTGATAGTATGCGTTGGAAAAAATGCGTCCAGCTTTGTCACCGGTTTATCCATATAAAACATTCATTAAACACTAAAAGAAGAAAATCAGTAGATTTATTAGATTATCAGGATTCAAATCATGCAAATTAGTTGGTGGAAAACCAATTGACCGGGCGGAATGGTGCTTTTGAAAAAGTGGCGATTATTTTTCGTCACACCACTACACTGACCCGGGGTAGGCAACACAACTGCGTAGTGAAAATTGACATATATGTACACGAGATGGTACGATTCTCCATTTGATTTATTATTCTTATTATTTATTTGCGCGGCTTTAACCTAAGAGGTCATTCGCCTTAAAAGAAATGGATATTTACACGTCATTCAACATTTATATATCATTCAATATAGTGTTGCGGGGCTGCAGGCGACCTCCCTAAAGCCAGCTCGATGTTGGTAGACCCCACATGGTGGATGGAGTTGACGTGAGCGATAGTGGACCGCGGAGAAGCTCTCTAACACCCATTTGGATGGAGTGGAGGGTCTTCGTGTAGGCCGGCTGTTTTATATGATTGAAGAGTCCAATGTCTTTAAAAAGAGGAGATTAATGCCTCCTTGCGTGCCGGGTCGTTAGAAATGATTTCCCGGATTGATGAAGGGAGTTGATGCTGCGAGCGGAGATCTTGGAGTTCTAAGCAATTTGTCAAGATGTGCTCTACTGTGGTCCTGGTGTTACATATCGAGCAGAATGGCAGTGGAGACTGTGTGGAGAAGGGTTATTTTTGTGTGCCCCGTGCGTAATCTGGAGAGAGCTCTCTGCTTGGAAATTGATGGCCTTTGCCATGAAAGTCGGCCGATGGTACCGACTTGGTCAAAAACGCGCACTGCTAATTGGTCAGTGTTTAAATTGCCACTGATCCCGCAGTGGCCAGGAATCCAATATATGGTGGTCAGGGGGTCGCAGGTGGCTTCGATGGCCTGGATGTACGGGTGCCTAATGAACGATTTCACCAAAGGCTCCGAGATGAGCACCGGTTTCCGCCCCCTTGCGAAAGGGGAATTGCCTTTGATCCAGCAGGTCGTTTTCCTCTAGGTGGGATATCAGGGGCCTGTTCACTAAACGCTCTGATTTTTTTTCCGATACAGGGTAGCAGGCTTATTGGTCGAAAGTCTTTTGGGGTTCGGGCACCTTCACACGTTTTCGGTATTTCTTTCAGTCTTTCAGGAAGTGGAGATGGGCTGCCCAATTCAGATTCGGTTCAGGCTCTCCAATAGAGCTCTTTTACCCTCCGGGGGCATGCTGAAGGCTACCCCGACGTTGTCGTGGCCAGCGGATTTTCCATGCGCTGTGGAGAGAGCATATGTCAGTTCAACTCCAGTAAAGGGTTTGTAGAGATTCTGGTCGGAGTCGGCGGTGGGGAGCGAAGGGATTCTCCTCGATTTTTTTTGTTTCAGAAACGAAGGGGGCATGGCTGCGTCAGCTGAGTGACGAGAAATGCTACCCTTGCTATTTGGCGATTTCTAGGGGTTCGACTGTGGTGACCTCATTGGTGATGAGAGAGTTATCTCCGTTTCCCATTGAGGGTAGAATAGGCCTCGGATGAAAGTAAAGGTTCCGTCGTTGAGGGTTACGGCATTACTTCCTTCAACGATTGGAAACTGGCGTGAATCCCTCCCAGTGCCCCCGGGGGTATGGCGATGGGTACACGAAGTCTGGTTTCCGGTTGTCGCTTGATTGTCTTCTAGGCAATTGAGTGCCAAGAGTAGTAGTTCTCCACCTTATTTGTACCATGTACCCCTTTCCAAATATTGACCTCCATCATGTACTCCTGTCTGAAAATCGTCAGAGTAATATTCATCCCCTACAAAAACCTAATTCACCCCGTTTGAAAACCACTGGCTAATAGTATCCGGGGATTGGGTTTAGTGATCGTTGTTTTGGGTCCTTGATAATATGGCGTGCCGGCTGTCGTCCTCTGGGTCGGGAGAGCCCTGTTTGCCAGTGGATGGACTGGGTAACGATCAGGGTAATAATAGTTAAAGGCCTGCGGACCCGATTGCTAGACGTTCCCGTTATTGCAGATTTGGGTATTTGTACGTTTGGTGGGTTCTGGCATTGTGCTGCATTGTGGCCCACGGTGGCGTGAGACACCAGAGACGACCGGGGAATCCACCAAAGTGGTGTTAGTGGTTGCTGTTAGGGATAGTGGCCTAAAAATATGTTGCTAGTTATGTTATTATGTGGGTTGCAGATTTTATTCTAATAATCTGCTCTTCCATTTGAAAAGTTTGGCATCTTCGGTCTCTGGCCGAGTGCTAGCCTTGGTCACAGGCATTTTTTTTCCTTACAAGGGATTTCTCTGTCTGCATCGTGTCCGTTGGAACAGTTACTGTAAATTTCTTTCTAGCTGCAGTTTCGACTGCCGTGCCCGAATCTTCCACAGCGGAAGCACTGCATGGGCGATGTGTATTATTGGCGTACTCGAGTTCTCACCAGCCCCATGAATATTGTTTCAGGTAGGAGGAATTCGGCAAAAGAGGACAAGTAGTGGTGCGTTGGTGGGGTTCCCATTGACTAGCTTTGTGATTCGTCCGACCTTCGTACCTATCACATTTTGCGATTTGAGGGCCGTCAGGATTTCATCGGCGGGTAGGTTGACTGTGTTTGGGTCCAAGATGAGGCCCTGGGTTTTGTTTAGGTAGAGGTGGTAGGTTAGTACGACTTGTTGGCCGTTCGAGAATTGTTAAATACTGAGTAGTTTGTTTAGGATATTCTTGGAGGTTGTTTCAACAGCATATAGAGCATGAGAGGTTTGGGTAGGTTTGGAATGTTTGCTGGTTGATCAGGTCGCCAGAGTTCATGAAGGTGGGAATCGCGTAACTGAGGGAAGACCCTGTTCTGGGGGGGGGGGGGGGGTGGCGGATCAACACCCATCACTCACTTTAGATTTTTTTTTAGCTTTTCCTGAATTATCGTCTTCATCCATGTAATTGTTCTACAGATGTTTGTATTTCTTGAGCGTGTTTTCAAAAAGACATATTTACAATGAGTTACTGTCTTTGTTTACTTTCTCTTTCGATTTTTGCGGCGTCACTATAGCACTTTTCACTTATTTTACAGTACAGATCGAAAGACGGTGGTTTCGAATAGCGTATTATGCAAAGAGTTGAGGGATAAATGTTAAAGTGACCTAATTATTAACAGAAGAGAAAGTAAACAAAGAGAGTCACTCATTGTAGATATGTCGTTTTGAATAAAAGGTCCAGATTTGTATGTTTTGTGAGCTACGAGTTAGTGTTGTAATCTTTTCGTTCTTGTTGTTAAATTTCTATCAAAAAGAAATACAGTACTCAGACAATGGACACGCATCCATCTCACCTTCATAGGTACATGCCGTGGTCTGGGTGTAATGAGTGTCGCTGCTAAGCGTAATAACCGATGGGATTGGGCGTTCACAGTACTATTCGAACTTTCGTTGGCAGACCAATAAAGCAATTCCTACAAGTGGTAAATTAGCTAACTAAACCTAATAGTTTACCTCTTCTCGAGGCAAATCATGATCCAGTAAATTATAATTCTCGTTGCAATCCAATTTATAACTTAAATAACTGTCGGATAAAAGAAAATCGATAGCAACCTATGGAAGCATTATATCGTAATGTGGAAACTAAGTTTTTACACATCGGTTCAGTCATCTCTAAGAAAGTTGTGTAATACTGTTTACCACATATACATAGATATTTTCCAATCTCGACGAACTGACACAAATGAAATATGATACGCGGCTCTCCGGTTCAAGTTATGTGCTACGCGTCCTCAATATACTATTCAAAACCCAGAACATGAAATTCACTTACCGATTATATTTCCACAACGCCAGCGTTGCTCCCACATAGGGCAGTAATATATACAGCGAAAATTCGTACGCCTCTTTGCTGTTTCCAACAATAATCTCCACCAGATTGAAAACAATGATCGACACCGCAATCACCAAAGATTGGCATACTTCCAGCCCGTTGATTCCTGCTAGTATGTTAATAGCATTTGTACAAAACACCGCCAGCATACCCATGTATACGTAGTACAGTGCACCGATATCTAGTGAGGTCCCCACAAAGCTGGCTACAAATTTGGGCAAAATAATCGTTGTCGAGTTAAAGTTAGTGTAGTACACCATTAGTAAAGGCAGCGATGCTATCGTCGGCAGGTAGAGCTTATCACGCCATCGAAGATTAAGCACATCATCGGCAAATCCTAGCAGAATCATACAACAGATGGACAGCATAGCAGCAATGAATTCTACAAACTAAAATTGATCGATAATGAATTGCGAAAATGTTTAGATCCTACTGTGGACTACCTTATGATGCGGAAACTCTCCAGTATCATCTTTCGAGAAATTACTTGCAAAAGGTATCGGGATGAACAGAAACAACGATACCAAGAATATGCAACCCGTTACAACTCCGAATGCCTCAGGACTAGAATAAACAAAATAAATTAAAGTAAGGAAATTGGTTTCTCTCAATAAAAAAACACACATTCTTATCTTGGTCGCTTTGTTCATGTCTACTCCCGAGAGATTCGCATTGATGAACATCGCCTTCATACGCGGGATCAGATGTTGACTCACGTAAAATGCGCCGATGGATATTAGCATGTTCACAATCAGTGGCAGCGGTATGTTGAAGCTCGAGCCGAAGGCGATAAATTCGAACGAGTTGAAAAGTGCCATTATGGATGAGTTTTTCGAGAGTATATTATTCCAAATTTCAGGTTCCGTCCTTCTTACTGCAACAATGTTTTGATTGTGATAACGTTATGTATTCGTGTATATGTAATTAAAAACGACCGAAACGACACATCGCCGGTATTGAGCTGTCAGTTGTTTGTTGTTCGTGCAGAGTCAAACTAGGCAATGCTATAAATAATGCTATAAAAAAGCTTCCTTCGCTGACCGATTGTGGCGCTCAAGCGTAGGCAAGACTACACACAGAATTTTATTTATGCATCGATAGCAAAAATCATGGCTCAACCTTTAGTTCAATTTACTTAAATTTAAGTTGAATTTACCTAATTTTGAGTATACCCCATCAACTCAAAATTACCTTAGGGCATGTTCAGGAGTGTTCTAGTTTTAGATTCATAATTTTGACAGTTCTATAATATAAAACTGAAAATTTCTAAAACTGGAACTTGCTGTCCCCAGCAGCAGTTTTAGCGTGTGTTATATTCAGTTTAAAATTCATGTCTCGCCATGCTTTCGGCGTTACTGTATTCAAATTTATTTTTCCCCGGTCTATCGGATCAAAGTGTCTGTGCTGAATACTTTCCATGTATTTAAAACACAGTTCTAAGCGTGTTTCAAAATCAGCAACGGCGTCGTATAACAGTTTTAAATTTTAAAACAAAACTGTTCGAAATTATAAAACAAAATGCTCTGTTGGGGATGTGAATGTTTCAGTTTCAATTCTACTTTGAAACTCCTATACAAAATAAAACGCTCCTGAACATGCCCTTACTACACGAAAGACATCGACTGAGTCGAATCTCTCGTTTTGTTTTTGACAACACTAATAAGTGCGAAAGCGACGCACAACTCAAAAGTAAGTTAAAAGAACTTATACTTTGGGTTGATTTATATATTTGTGTGTAGATCATTTGACAGGTCATTTTTGTAGAACAGTGTAATTAACTGCATAACCAGAAAATGGCAGTAGTTGCACATAGAGCCGCAGAAATCTTAATTATATGCCGTTGCTCATATCGGAACGATTTCAAGAACACCTCATCAGCTAACGTGTAAACAGTAATCGCAAACGAGAAGGGCAAGACACAACAAACGACAACTTAATTACTTCACTCCGGTTGATTCATAATGGGATAAAGAATGAGCAATCCAACTGTATCGTAGAAATCTATTATACTGTATCGATTTTTTGGCTATTTTCGGCAAATTTGAGACTAAGAGAAACGAAAGCAATAAAATTCAAAGACGGATACACACAGAAAAAAAATATTGGTAAAAATAAGAGTTTTTCACTCTCAACAAAAAACAACTAACGCATACTCTTAGTTTGAAAATAAAACTTTTATTTTAATTACTATTCTTCATTAGCATAAATAGCAAACTTTTATTTTGATTATTATTGTTGGTTAATTTGAAAGTTTTACTTTCAACCTATTAGTAGGCGTTGGTTGTTTTTTGCTAAGAGCGGATCACTCTTACTTTTACCAAGATTTTTTTTCTGTGTGTAGGTATTCTAGAGCGAATCAGCTATAAACTTAGAACGGAAAACTAGGACTATGCATATATGCTTATATGGACATGATTGAAAGGAAATGTGAATAGTCTTTTGCCTTCTGCTAAGTAGGAGTTGGGCGTTGCACCCAAGTCTACCGCATGGTCATTGATAGAACATAACTCATCATCATGTTTTACCGCCGACGCCGGCAAAAGAAACTTCACAAATCCTCGCCTAGAACGACCATGCGATCATTCTTTTCCACTTCTGCTAGCATTAGGTGGCGAAAATAGATCGGCACCAAGCTATCGGAAAATGTCAACAAAAGTTTGAATTTACGTAAAGGCATAAAGCAATGATTTCATTACATGAAACTTGTAGTATTTTAGTAGTACATTTTTTAGTGAAATAAACAAGCATAAGTTCATAAAAATATATTGATAATTGGCGGAGGCATGGCTTTTTCTCCGAAACACTTTTTTGTCAAGGAGGTTTGTGGTGATCACGATTGAAGACGAATAGATCAACTAAAATCCCAAACCTCAAAAAATTCTATTAGTATTCTATGAGTATACTAACGATTAGTTGAATAAATAATAATTTTTCCCTGCATAAGGGAACGTTTTTCCTAAAAAATGCTGTTTTAAGCTCAAAAAATTGCATTAAAAAATTCTCATCCATAAAAAAAATCTTTGCATAAAAAAGGAATCGCTAACGAAGAGAAAAATTAATTACGATCAATTGAAAAAAAAATCACGGAAAAACCATTTTTGTAAAAAAAGACATTTCGAGACGACAACGAGATAATCGAGTTTGAAATGTCAAGTTACCAAGAGCCGTAGACGAAACGCACTTGGAAGCTCTGTAGCTTTCGATCTATTTCTCGTATCTCTATGAAAATTTGGGAAAATATTCTCGAGAAGTTATACTTTCAAATGAAGTAATAAAAAATTTCCATTTTTGAAAATGAAAAGGTAAGTTATGTAATTCATGTATTTTTCGTATCGCTTATACGAATTGAACACATTTTTTAAACATACTCGAAAAAATTTGAAACTTTGTGGAGATCGAGCACATGACGAAAGGTTTCGAAAAAAACATTTGAAAGGCATTAAAAAAATTATAAAATCTGTGCATAAATAATAATAAATCAATAAATCAATTTTTTTAAGCACCCGAAAAAATATATGGAAACCTTGTATCATGCACTCTAATTGCATAAAGTTCCAAAATTTTCGAGTATTTTGCAAAAATGTTACTAATTTATATATAAAATTAGTGAAAAAATAAATGCATTTCCCACTATAAATAATTCCATAATTCAATCGCTTTGAGATATGTCTTAATATGATCAATTTTCACACATTTTATTCATCTGATTATTGTACGGTACCATCATAAATCGTAAACTTTCAGTCCTAGCCACCCATTTGTGTTAAAAATGAATTTTATGATTTCAATTATTTCAAGTATATGCAAGTACGTAGGCAGAAAAAGAAATCGGGAGGGGCCCAAGAGTTGTGAAGTAAAATACCGGTTTTCAAAACATCTGCTAGGAACTATGTTTCGATAAACACTGAAATCTTTCTTATGTGATTTTTTATGCGATCTTTTATGTTGATTTTCCAAGTTACCCTTTTTATGTGGACCCATGTTTCGATATAATATATCATGTCTATACCATCATTTGTAGCTAGCTGTTTGAATGCGACAGAGCTTTTACTGCAGCGCAGGGTCGTCGAGAGCTGCGTCGGGCCCAAGGCTTGTATTACTGCCTAGCCCTTTTAAACCAAAGCCCTCTAGTTCAGTATGAGTTAGTTCCTTTTCATCCATGGGAAACTCGTGAGTCCATGGTTTCTATTAGTCTTCGGTTGACTCATATTGCTACATCCACAAATAGCGTGCCAGACAGGTGAATTTCGACAGCTTCTTTTTCCGTGGTATCCAAATCGGGTAAAATCAGGGCCATAGCTACGAGTTTTTCAATTTGCGGGTACTCGGGAATCAGGAAGCAGTAGCGTCTAGCTCAAATGGCACGTTTCCCATATTGATCGGAGATTTGTGCCTTGCCATGCCCACCCTTTCTCTTCTTTTGTTTGACAAACCGACTGTTTAAATTGACGAATTAGTTCCTATAGAAATGGGATTCGATCCGCAGTCGAAAACCTCGTCTCAATTTGGTATACGCGTTTAATCACCGATCTGTGAGGAGATTTGCATGTATACTTGGTTTAATTCAAACTCTACCTAGATGTTGGTTGAAATTACGCAAACGTCTACTGTGGATTATATTTGCAATTGTATTTTTTTTTCGAAAAATCGTGCAGAATTTGCATTTTGATTTTAAGTTTATTGCATCGTCATTTATTACATGACATTACATGTTACTATTGGAACGCATACGTATATTTGATATTGTTCGGTGTCTCGAAGCACTATAAGAAGATTCTATATTAGCACTTAGAGTTTTCTATAAAAGCTTCATAGCATTTATCTTCAAAAGCTTTTTAGCACGATGTCTATGTTCTGTTTGTCGATATAGTGCTAGATGTAATGCTTTACATTTTAGGGACATTGAAGCATTAAAAATACGGCCAGTTAGCAATGGAAATGCTAACTTATAGCTTATCTAGAATTTTAAATTAGTACCTTTGGTTACTTGGGTAACGACAAAAAACAATTAAAGCAGAGCATTCTGCGCCTCTGAACGATCTGCAGGTGTTACAATAGCAGGAATAATACTTCCAATCCACAGGAGGAATTTGGAATTTTTATTTTAACAGTGAGCGGATATATTTCGTTTCGCGAAGCAAACACTTCTGCTTGATTGATGGTCTGGAACATAATCAGCACGCTATGTCTAACATGGTGAAATTGTAGGGTGTAAACATTGGCCATAGTGGTTTGGAACACAGCATTTTGCATCTACTGTGCAGACAAAGCGATACACGGATTGATTTATTTGCGTGTAGCAATGGAGCAGTGTTCAGCTGTAAGCAAAATGAGAAGGTAGCAGATGCAGTTCGAAATACTCGTTTAAAATTATTACATCAAAAATATTTTTAATTTATATACAATTTATACCGTAGATTTTATGCAGGTTTAAATAATAAACTATGTGATATGGCTAACGCAGGAACCGGTTTTCATATGCTGTGAGAATATGTAGGACCCGACAACAATATAGACACAGAAAGAAATAAGAAGACGCAAATTAAACAACTGCGAATACAGTGGGCAACCGAGTACTGCTGCTGTTGGATGAACTGAACTCAACGTGCTACAAAAATACAAAATATATAAAGGTTATCCATTTTAATCACCAGTTTATTAAGGTTAGTCTATCTTCTCATCTCACCCAGAGTAGAAACTAAAAATCGTTCCGGTATAGATACACGGCAAAAACGACTGCAGACGAATTGTGTTGCTATTGATTTTTGGAAATGTCCTGTAAGACAAGCTACTCGGGAAGTGAAATAATTACTAAATGTGCAGATTGTGCTCAATCCAGGAAAAGTTAACGCCCTGCAAATACACCACATCAAACATTAAGAAATATTCGCGGAACAACGTGCAGCACATCAACGAAAGCTGCCACGTTAACAACATCATCCCCGTATACATAGGCAAGGGCTCTAGAGAGATGTGCTTAAATGAATTATCTTCACACACCTTTGACATCGTGGTTAACAAATTTATGTCAAGATACGGAGAAGTGGCTTCCATAAGAGCTGCAACTTCGCATTTTTCCGGGTATCCCTATCTTGTTCTTGTGGTGAGCATGCTTCCGTACAAATCAACTTTTTCATACGTAATCATTTTATGTGGATCAACAAAAAATGGGACTATGCTATATTTCACCCTAAGGAGGAAAATTTGGTAAAAACCAAAATTTCTCACCAGGGTGAAAATTTGTTGGTAAAAACCAGTCTTTGTACAGGAGGGCACAAATCCTTATTTCATACTCTGTTGCGTTTCGGCTTCGCCTCATCAGAAATCGACACTAACTTATTGTCGGAATACATTAGCGCCGGCTTAGCCTCACCAATTTCTCACCAGGTTGAAAATTTTGGTTTTTACCAAATTTTCCTCCTTAGGGTGAAATATAGCATAGTGCTTTCGCATGGGCCTGCTAAGCCAAGATAAGTTTCGGCTTCACTGTGTCTCATCGGCATAAACAGAACTTCTGCTCGAACGGGACATCACGTTTGGTCAGTCGTTCGATTGAAACACAAAGTGTGTTTTAGTTTTAAGGGATTTGCGTCAAGCCGGCGCTAATCTATTCCGACAATATGTTAGTGTCGGTTTCTGATGAGGCGAAGCCGAAACGCAACAGAGTATGAAAAAATGGGACGTTTCATCAGACAATTGCTCGAATTCTACAAAAAGACACTGCACCACGGAAAACTTTGTGCAAAAGCAGCTAAGAAAAGCACACCCACTATAACCGTAAACAACACACTGTTATCTTATGTCAAACCACAAACGGCTTCAAAACCAATATCTACGGATCTGACAGGAACAAATATTCACTCAACAACAATCACGCCCAGTGTCTCCAAGCCAACAACCAGCACCACCAGCAAAGAAGCGAATGTAGAAGAGGACGGATGCGTTTGTCCGTGCGCATTTCTGTTTGACGCACTATTGCTTTCTTTGAAAATACTTTAAATAGGCTTCTCAATATTTTGTAGTTTATTCCGTCGATTTAAGCAATAAAACTCGTTTTTTAAACTTGTACACAAAGTAGACAACTCCCTTAAGAACGTTTGTATTAACAAATGTCAACTATCAAATAAAGTTTTTATTTTTATACGATTTCATCACATTACAATTTATTAATGATTACAAAGAAATTACTATTGCTATTTTTTGATCTTCTTTGAATACCGGACGTTTTCGCCAATCTTTCGGGTAAGATCGCGGGCCCCCAAATACTATCCGGGCCCCAGGGCAATTGCCCTGGCTGCCTCCCCCTCTCATCGGGCCTGTGCACAGCTGTACAACAAAACTGGTATACTGGGATGATAGTATTGTGGGCTGTGACCTGGTTGTACTGTTTCCACGTTGTTAGTAGGCTACATTTAGAGGTGCAGGTTCCATCAGAATGGAAAAAAAATATGCCAAATTCCTAAAGGTAAATTTTTTTCTGCCAAATCAGCATGGAGTTCGGTTTAGAGAAATTCCGATCTGTTCCGCTACTATTGGGATGATTCGGGACATGGTTCGTAATGAATCGTATAAGTATCTCAGATTCCGGCAGCTCCTCGGGATTCGGCACACCGACATCAAGCTTGAACTCCGAGATGAGTTCTTGAGTAAATTGTGTCTTGAAGTTTTTCCTGAAAATGGGGAATAAGATCTGCCAGACCACAGTTTTAGCTTCCATTTTTCGCGCAATTAGTTTTTGAAATAATACAGTTGGTTGTGTTCAGAATCAGGAATGGGGAACGTACCATTCAAGTTAATTTATTCTGATTCGCGATTAGATCATCTTCATCTGACCAGATCGACGACTTATTTAGTTCAGACATCCACAGCAACAACAAGTGACACAATCATTACTTGCAACTCTGAAAACACTTGGTTGAACAGATAATTTCACTTAGTTCGTGGTGGTAAAATTTTGCAACGGATTATACCATTCGTATACGAGACATGTGTACATGGCGCAAAAGGAAAAAACAAGCGCAACAATGACACATGGATGACTCACAATCCGCCACACAATGTGGGTTTCATAGCATTTATTACTTTATTTATACGAAACGCTGGTTGAACACGAGAGACAGATAGAGCAAAACAACAAGTTAAACTCGGTCATAGACGATGCGCCATACGGTCAGATAGTACATGAATCAATAAATTAAAAAAAAGTATACAAACACCTTTGATTCAGACCTAACGGTCACTGAGAAAACAGCCTGTCGCGAAAGGTTAGCGAACTTTGGCTTTCACAGGTGGTGAAATACTGTGGCAATATTAATGTTAATCGGAAACGCAGTGCTTTCTGCCTAGGGTATTATGGTGTTGAGGTTCAACACCGGAAAACCGACCGGTGACTTCGACGACCGGAAGCGGCAAGCCCCGATTTTGCTGTGACTGTCTTCCCGTTGTTTGCTGCGTGTTTTAGGCGTTTGCTCAAAAGAAACTAGTTTGACGGTTTCATTTATCGGCACACCCATTGTCTTGAAAAAGCATAACAAAAATTCGATCTACTTAATATTACCTAAATTTAACCTATGAGGTAGAATATTCAACACAAGCTCTCGCGTAATAGTTGCCTTTTGCAGTTAGTTTATCAATATAGAAAGTTTTAGTGTTGTAGTTCTAGTTTCCCAAGCTTTTACTATAACAAACGGAACAAGGTTCGTTTGTTTACTATCTCTCGCTTGTTGTTTGTATTGCTTGCCGACTAAAATTGCATTTCCATAATGCTGCTGATACAATCAGACTGGCATGATCAGATTGCCGGAGCGTATTTTGTTTGCCGTGATTTACTTCGTACTTAGGAAATTGCACAACACATCAAAGATCGTGGTCAATGTATACGGAGCTGAACGAACCGCGAAATTACTAATTCAAAGCAGTTACGGTAATAAAGCTCTAATCATGATCGCAAATCGTTCGTTTAAAGGGTATGAGTTATGAATAAAAATAGAACATTTATAACCACTAATTCTACACACGTCCTAATATAGCCGCATGTGGATTAGAACAATGGAATGACTATCAGGGCACGTGTGTCGCAACATAAAAAAACGTAGTGTAGGTATGTATAGTCGAACGGGGTGGAAGGGCAATGGGTTCGATCGAGAATAGGAGACTGATTAGAAATTTAATAGCTATCGATAACAGGGTGGTGTGGGTAAGGCAAAAACTTACTGATGTAATCAGTAGGACAAAAGAATATCTTATAACGTTGTTAGATTTTTTCTTGCATTTTCCATTAAGGTATTGAACAACACGTTTTAGGACTGATTTTATAAACATTAAGTCTTATGCAGATGGAAGATAAAATAGTTATAAAATTACAAACCAAATGGCGGCACTAAACAATTATTGACTAAGGATTTTCTTTTGCAATAAGAATAAAAATGCGGACGATTCGCTTCCTTTAATAGTTGTTTACTAAATAGTAGTTATTTCACAATCGTTTGTAAATTACAAAATAGGAAATATTAATGACTTAAATATCTTACTGCTTATACTAAGCTAACCGTTCGTAAAGTATACGCTAGAATTACTGTTTTGCATAATATGGACGGATTCGATTATTATATGTAGTATTGTTGAAACTGTTCCAACAGTAGTGTAATTAAATGCTCAAAACTCTCGTGATCTTTTAACTGGAAACATAACCTACATATAAATAGAGAAAGAGACTAATGTACCCCGCTAAACACTGCCCTATATCAATTCAATATCGTTTGGTATAGCCGTAAAAGCAACGAAACAGTAGTCGAAATATTGTCAATCCATTCGTACTTGTAGGTATAGTAGAAACATACGAAATATCGTTAGTAAAGCTCATCACTCTATTTATTGAACTGTCTGCAATGCGTCATATCACCTAATCTACATAATCGTCGTTCAGTTCTGGGAAGATGTAAGCTCATTTAACAATCTTTTCTTTGCTGATTTTTTCTTCTCAATTCTTCATTAGCGGATCAAAACAATTCATATATCTTTATTCTTTAATCAATTCGACCTTCCGTCGACTTGGCGTCTATTCTGTCCAAAAAGGATTGCGCATACGTTTAGTATGAAATTACTGCTCAGCCGCAATGTGGGTTCTTGAACGGGGCTAATTGCGACAGCAGTATGTCCTAAACGACGTACATTCAAAGAGACGCACATGAAATTTAATTAGCGTTCGTCTGTCGATCCAAAAGAGAAAGGTAATCTGTAAGTAGATTGGAGGAGAGAAAAAAGGTTAATGCTAAACGAATGCAATGCAAATGAGTCATTTAGTGAGATATTGTGACGTGTGAGGTACAGTCACAAATTGCGAGTATACTTCCCTTAATCGCAAGTCAATCCCATGTTCTATGGAATTCGCTATTTACATGAGACTGAGTTACGATTATAGGCAGTATACGAGATACATAATTTAAAAGGCGCAAATAAGTGTACGTGGTGATACGTATCAATCACAGAGAACAGACATCCATCTCGAGGGTATTCGATCGCTGTTCTCTATGGATAAATGAATTGAAAGACGCATTCGCGGTCAATTGAAAGGTTGCTCTAGTTATCATCCAGGTTTATTTTTATGACTTATGATAACTGTTTACAAGCATTGCAAAAAGCGATGATGTATACTTTTAATAAATCTACTGTCTATTGTGCAGTTTGTGTGCTGATAATAAACTTGAAAAAATGTACAAAACGCCAGCATTCTAGGTATTGAACTCATATTTACTCCATTCCGTCCATCTGAAGCCATTGACCAGGGGTGGCATTACGCATCTCGATTCGATCAAAATTCTATCGAATCGACCTTGTTTCGCATTATGTTTTTCGAACCGGTCTCGAAAGTAAATTTTCGTTCGAGTTCGATCGAAGAAGTACTAGATGTTGGCATTATGGAAGTGTTGGCATTATGGAACCAAAACAATCGAACTCGAAAGCGACTCGAGTCGAACGTATTTGCTCGATAGTTTTATTGCTATCGACTATCGTTCGAGATTATGATTTGTGTATTTATTTCATGTCATTTTTTAAATTGGTTAACAATCAGAATACTTAGAGGATATAAAATCACCAAAAGGTGTAAAAAGTTCCCGCGTACTTTGAGCTACTTTATTTTATATCTATTTTCACTATCAGGAACATACTTTTTTGTAAAAAGTAATACTAACTTCTGATAGTTAATTATCCTACACCAAGTAATAATAAAAAGTGTTAAAACAAATCGATGGAGCAAAGTGAAGACACCTTGACTTGTCTAATCGCCATTCGATAGATGTATCATTCATTCTTGATTTCAAAGTGGTGATTTACACAATTTTATATTCGAATTGATGCATTTGTTTCCGGCTATACCTCAATGGTTTTCAATATCACAAGAATGTAGCCTTGAATTCAATGCCATAATGTGCGTTTTATACACCAACGGATATAAACAGAATTAGGTGTTATATCGTCATTTGTATTAAATGCATGAAAATACATAATATTATTTTATATAGCAAAGAACTTTGAATCAAATTGGATTGCTAACAAATTTGAATGCATCAACCGATTAAAAATTATGCCATCTACAATTTCTGGAAGCACTAAACTTTATAATCTTCATTTTAATTGTGTTCTCCCTGCTTCTAGTTGTGTGCTATATCTTTAACAAAATAATTAATTAACAAGTACACGGAAAACTCCACAAACACAAAAACGAATTTTTGTCTTGACTATTCCAACTAAAAATGGCTATTTTAACGAACTAGTTTTTTGATTTTTGCGCCATCAATTGCTGAAAAAATTGTTGCTTTTGGAAGCAAGTTTCCTGAAAAAAACGCTGAAAACAAAAATTTTAATACAAAATTAGCCATTTTTATTGAAAAGGGCAGTTTGTTCGCTATGAATATTTTCCAAAAATTTTGAAGCTAATATAAAAGCGGCTTCGAAATTTAATTGTGCTAGTTTGTTCTCTTAGAGGTGAGGGTGAGTGAAGTGAACAAATTATGAACATGTTTGGGTCAATTTCTTTACCACTACCACTATTTTTACTCTGTGAATTTGACGCGAAAAAAAACAAAACAAAGTGAAATTTTGTTTACACTGAAAAAAATTCTTAGGTGGATTGAAAATTATCATACAATGAACGAAATCATTACTTGTTTTCTGCAACGAAGCATATTCTTGCATAGTAAATAGTTGGTTTGGTTTATTTCACGAACTGAAAAATGGCATCTTAATGAACGAAAAGTTGAGTAATGCTACATATTTAATGTACGGGTCATTCCACGGCAGATTTACAACCACAATTTTAAATCCTTCCAAAAAAAATTCTTGCATTCTTAGCACAAAATAATTAACATCTATTTTTTGTTTTGGCTGTATATGAGATTTTTTTTTTAAGTTATGAGTTTTTTTTTTAATTTTACGAATTGGACCATTTTTCAACCACTGATAACTCGGAAACTCTTCGTTGTACGGAAAAATGTATTAAATAATAAAAAGTGCGTTTTCGCATGAGCTCTCCAATAAAAATCTGATATAGTTTTTTTGTTATTTATGTTATGAATGCTGCAAATGTTAAAATTTAAAAAAAAACAAGCTTGGACTAAAAAGTTTTATGACAACATTTATAATTATATTGAGAACTTTATTGCTTTACGAGATATTTCAATTAAAGCTGATCAATACATGGCGTTTAATACAAAACTGCCCCTTTTAATGGTATAGTTGTAATGTCTTGTAAATCATTTTAAGATCCACTGCAAAATTTTTACACAATATGTTTAACATGATTATTATCATTTAAAGAAAAAATAAGCAAAAAGAATTGATCCAACTTTTAAACAATTTTTTATAATATTTGCAGAATATAGAAGTTGTAAAAAAAAATTCTCAATTTTTCCGGCAAGCTCATGCGAAAATGCAACTTTTTCATGCGAAAATGCAACTATTTTTAGCTACAAAAAATTGGGATTGAACTAAAATTTTATTTGTAAATCTGACGTTGATTGGTCCGTACGGTGCATGAAAGTTGTCATCGATATCCAAACTATTTTTCGTGAATGAAACGAAATGACTCGTTCTTTTATCAATTGTTTTATATCGTATGAATATTTTTAGAAAGGTTAATTTTTTTTGTACATAAAAGGAAAAATTACATCGGATCTTTTTGGATCGATGGTTGACAACATCGATTTTATTTCAAAGTGCTCACCCCTATTGAGTACTAGAAAAAATGTTTCCAGTCACTCGAATCGAGATGCGAAATGCCACCCCAGCATACTATGTGGTAACAAGTGCAAAATGCTGGCCAAAATTATTTCCCTTTGATCTATGTTTATGTGTGTTTCGCCCATCGACTGCATTTTGAAAAAGCTTCAATAAATGATACAAAGACCAAGTATCAAATACGCTACACTAAATCCAAAAAGTAAACCTGAGTTTCTGTGCTTGGCTACCCGAGACATCAGTCTCCAGCCTAAAGCAGCAGCCAATGCGAGATGTACTAAACGTACATGGAATTTGTTGCATTTTTTCAAGCACAATTACAGTATTCTAATCAGGGCACTGACCGGACATTATTACATGGCATTATTCAGCGTGCTGAGCATTACTCGTTGATCTTTGTGAATTCGTTAACGGAGCTGCATATCATTTGATATGTAACTACCATGCAGTAATGCAATTGCGTATCCGGATTTTTGGTTCTCCATACATAAGATTTGTATATCTATCTATATATATAAAAGTCAAAGTTTGTATGTATATGATTTATAGACTCCCAAACGGCTCAACCGATTGCAGTAAGGCGTTTGTTCTGGAGCGTGTTTGTGTGGTATTGGTTGGGGATTATCTGCCCGCCAGATGGCGCTTCGGAACAAATTGTGTTTTCCTCCTATTTCGTTGAAAGTCGCAGCAACGCGCGGTGAGTATTAGCTAGTGTATTATAAAATTCAACTGACAATTTGTCTAAATGAACTAAACTAAACTAAACATAATTAAGCTAGTGACAATACACGATGACGAAACTGTAAAGAATTCATAACGAAGTCGAAAATTGGACTGTTGGTAGCCTAGTTAGTGCTGCGCATTTCAGAATGCAGCAGAGCTCGAGGGCGAAGGGTACGGGTAGGCGCGTAGAGGCTAATTTGACACGAAGGTAGCCTACGCTGCGTGTCTCCGATGTGTTAAAGTATTAAGTCCTAAAAGACGACAACGGTCCTCGTACAGTGGCAGGTTTAACGCATCATTCCACGGCAATTGACGTAACGCATATCGTACGAATTTACGCTGGACTGCTTCAATCCTATGGCTCCGCGTAGCTTGATAATGGCACCAGATGACGTTTGCAAATTCCAACTGCGGACGTACCAGTGAGCAATAAAGAGTCTTAAAACACAGAGGATCCCGAAATTCGTTGAAAATTTTGAAAATAAAACCCAGCAATCGATAGGCTTTGTCGATGGTCACAGAGACGTGATGAGTATACGTTAGCCTTCCATCAAACATGACTCCTAGATCGTTCACGTGTTCAACGCGTTGTAGCTGAGTTCCTGCGATGTTATAGCTGAAGGTAAGCACTTCTCGTGCGATAATAGCTAATGACAAAACATTTGGCAACACTAAGGACTATCATGTTTCTTACACACCAGCAATAAAAGGTGTCGATAAGATGCTGTAACTTACGGACATCAGCTTCATTCCGTATAACAAGAGAAATTCTTAAGTTGTCGGCAAAAAAACAACTTTCCTCCACGCCTTAGAACGAAAACTGCATCGTTCACGAACAGTGAAAAAAGCAGTGGACCTAGCGTACTACCTTGAGGAACTCTGGAAATGTGGCAAAAGCATTCTGAAACAATATCGCCAATTTGAACAACGATTTCACGGTGTTCAAGGTAGGTTCGAAGCCTAGCTTATCAAGCTTTGCTGTCAGTATATCATGATTAACGAACATTGAGAAGAGGAAAGATTGAGCCTGGGGTATCAACCCTTGAAAAGCTGCGGTAAGATACTGGATTTTAATCAACTGGCCAACGACTGCGAAACAATGCTTCTCATCAGGATGACCTTTTAATGAATGTGATTCAATTAACACTTGTACTTGGACTTGTGCTAGTTTGTTCTCTTAATTTGTTTTCTATGATTTTCCTAAAAATACCGACTCCATTATGGAAGCTAGGATGACCTTAATTTATATTAACCCTACAACGGTTTTGTGACTTTTTCTATACGTAAACGGTTTTGTGGGGTACATTTGTACCCCAAAGCCAAAATCGCTCTAATATGCCTAGTTTTTATTGAATTTATAATTAAAT